>NC_089491.1:254457499-254541797 GCF_036850765.1 Saccopteryx bilineata
GTCAGCCACCATCCAGTGGTGGTTTGCAGAGGTGGGGGACAGAGGGGGTGGTCCGAATGGGCCAAGGGTACAAACCCCAGTTAGGAAAGAAGTGGTCAGGGACGTGACGACAGCATGGAGACCACCGCCCAGGGGCTGTGATGTGTGCCTGGGACACTGCTGAGAGAGCAGGTCTTCACAGCTCTCAGCGCAAGAAATGATAAAAATTGAAACTACATTAGTGACAGAGGTCACCTAATTGATTCTGGTGATGAGTTTGCCCTAGATACCAATATAGAATCATAATGTTGTACACCTGAAACCAATATAGTGTTGCATGCCAATTATACCTCAATTAAATGTTAGAGAAAAATTGTCAAATATTTGCCCAAATAAATTATTTTAGTTCAGTAAAGGAACTTTCTAAATGGATATGCTTTAAACAAGCATCCAAGGGGGTGTGAAGTCCTGCACAGAGAATATAACCAATGATATTTAATAACTATGTATGGTGTCAGATGGGTGCAAGATTTATTGAGATGATCTAATCACTGCGGTGTACACCTGAAACTAATATAATATTTTATATCAACTGTTATTAAAATATTTTTAATTGATTAAAAAACAAGCATCTTAGATTCCACCAATGGAGTCATAAAGTAGTCTATTAGAAACAATTTGAAATTTGGATAAATGTCTTCATAGAAAAATTAACAGCTCTACTGTTGTCCTAATGAGGTGACCAGAGGTGACCATGATGACCAATGTTTAGAGACCTTCAGTGCTGCTCACAGGGTGCTCACAGCCCGTGGGGACGTGTTCTCAAGGCTGAGCTGTCATTAATTCAACCTCTGCTAAAAATTATTTTGTCCCAATCCAGGCTCACAGGACTTGTGACATCATGAACATAGTCCCCTCTTATCTCCACCCTTGAATGACTCAGACATGGGCCCTTTGAGAGTGGGCCTTGGGTAGTTGAAATTCATTCCTTTAATCACTGAGTCATTGGATGAACAATTTCTCTATCCTGAAAATGCTGGACACAAGGCACAAGGACACATATGATATCACCATTGCTACATCCTGGGGTCTCTGCCAGTGGTGGGTGGTCCCATCACTGCAATGGTTCTGAGGTTCACAAGAAGAGACCCCTCATGTGGTTTCACTGGGTACCAAGTCATGCTTTCCCATCAGCACCCAGACCCACCACACAAAACTAATGTATAACAACAAAAAGTGAGTTTAGGGCCTGACAAGTCGGTGGCGCAGCGGATGGAGTGTCGGACTGGGATGCAGAGGACCCAGGTTCGAGATCCCGAGGTCGCCAGCTAGAGCATAGGCTCATCTGGTTTGAGCAAGGGGTTACTTGGTCTGCTGTAGCCCCACGGTCAAGGCACATATGAGAAAGCAATCAAAGAACAACTAAGGTGTTGGTTGCAACAAAAAACTGATAATTGATGCTTCTTATTTCTCTCTGTTCTTGTCTGTCTGTCCCTATTTTTCCCTCTCTCTGACTCTTGTCTTTGTAAAAAAAAAAAAAAAAAGTGAGTTTAGGAAAAGGTTTATATGCCCTTTATTCAACTAAAAACATTGGTTTTTCATTCTTTTTCCACCCATGGCATCATGTACAATTTTCACCAATATTGATCACCACTGAATTTTAAATCAAAATTACTGAGGTGGATTTTATATAAAATTACATACCTCTACTTTTCACGCATGGTAGGATAATTGATGAGTAATTTATAAACTCTTTGTAAAGATTCTTTTAAAATCAATTTGAAATTTTAACTCACTCTCGGGCCTTCAACATGTTTTCCCTTTTTTATCATATTTAAATGTCACAAAGAAAGTTATTGGGCAAGACCTCTGCTCACCTGTGACTGTGAAATTGACAATAGACTCCTAGAAGTAAATCACTAATCACAGTATGTGAAGAATTTTTATTTCAAGTAAGTGAAAATGTTGACAAAGGTTTACACATCAACCACTTAGAATGCACAGAAGCTTCCTTCACACAAACCTCCCCAGCCCTAGAGAGAGGAGACCTCCTTCCTCCTCAGAGTTATAGGATCCACAGGAGAAGTGTTCTGGCTCCCAGGGAGGAATCACATAAGAGGAAAGAACCTGAACTTGCACAGAAAGGGACATCCCTCCATGGGGGCCGGTCACTGCGCTGAACTTGATCCTGATCTGAGAGGAGTTTATAAAAGGGTCACAACTTCAGGCCTGACCAATGGAGAGCCAAGGGATCCATGAACAGACTCACACTGAGGAGACTGAGGAGAGCTTAAGGGAGCCCAGAGACGATGAGGAGACAGCATGAGGGTTGGGATGGTGTTGCCTTAAGGCAGAGGGTCAGTGGACAGAGCACTGGGAAGTCAGGAGCTGTCTCTGATCAGCTTTGGTGACCTCACCACACACGATGTGTCTGGGACAGGGCAACAGGGGGCACTCAGGGTTCCTAAGGGTCTGGGGTGATCAGTGCTAGGACCAGCCTCCTGGCACTGCCTGTGCCCTCTGCTCAGGGCTCACAGCTGTGACCTCCTCACCCTCTGGGTCACACAGCCCCACCCCTATTCACCCCCTTTCCATCCTCAGGCAGAGGGACCTGACATGGGCCCAGGGACGGATAAAATAATAGGGCTTCTCATTATCGTATGTGGGCCCTCCCCTCTCTCAGAGTATGAAGAGGGAAGGGAGAGATTTTGAAGGAAATCTGCTTATCTGTGGGGCCACTGAAGGCAGAGCTTGGTGATGATCTCCACCATTTTCTTGTAATCTTTCCTCCTCCCTTTTATCGCTGGCTACACAGGTGTCTGGGAAGATGCTGAGAACGACACATGGGGCTATGCTTCCTTCTTTTGTCTCTCGATTCAGAATCACCATCTCTATGTCTGACCCTTTTCAGGGTCCTGGGTACAGTCCATACTGTGCCTCAGTATCTGGTGCCTGGAACCCAAGGGCCACCGTATTCTGCACAGGAAGCAGTTACACCATCACAAGTGAAGGTGATCTGGCACCAACAGCCCCTAAATGCCTTATCTATAGTAACAGCAAGTTCCTCTCAGAGGTGCCTCACTGATTCTCTGGCTCCGAGACTGGCAACTGGGCATTCCTGACGAGCACTGTCTCCAGTCTGCAGATGAGGCTGCATATTATTGCTCAATATGGGACAATGGTCTCAGTGCTGACACACTGTTTCAGGTCTGCGGCAAAGTGGGACAACACCTACTATCCCCTGAAATGAGGTTTTCCTGGACAGACACCACTACTCTGATAAAACAGGTGCTTCTTTTGCATTTGATCTAAAACTGAGTCCAAGACCTGCTTCAGGGATCTTTGTCTGGAAACCCCGTGCACATCCTTTAAACCCTGCCCCACCCCCACACCTGTCCTTTGCAGCAATACATAATGTGATTCTCTCAGATTGAGCAGAAATTTCTGGAAAGCAAGGGGCAGGCTGCCTGGGTGACTGAGTCCATGATGACAGAACCAGGGACACAGAATTCAGCTCTGAGTCAGGTCACATCCGGAGTGTTTGTGTTCTATTACCAATGGCTCCCAGGAGTCATCTATTATGATTGATTCTTAGGCTCACATTTGGTAATTCCTTTACCCTCAATGGGCTCAGGCCTGAGGACAAGGATGTGACAGCAAGGTGACAGCAGACTCAGAGCTCACATAGAGTCCAGGCCTGTGGGGAACTGAGACCAAACCCCTTAGCAAGAGGGAGAAAGATACCCCATCAGCTGTTTCGGCTCAGCCTATGACTTCTGCTTCTGCTGCTATTGTGTCTGCCCTGGACCAGGTTCATCGGGAGAACCACCTGGAAGTGATGGCTCCTTCTCTCCCTTCTGTCCTCAAAGTCACTCACAGCTGCTCTTTTTTTTTTTTTTTTTTTTTTTTTTTTGTATTTTTCTGAAGCTGGAAACGGGGAGAGACAGTCAGACAGACTCCCGCATGCGCCCGACCGGGATCCACCCGGCACGCCCACCAGGGGCGACACTCTGCCCACCAGGGGGCGATGCTCTGCCCCTCCGGGGTGTCGCTCTGCCGCGACCAGAGCCACTCTAGCGCCTGGGGCAGAGGCCAAGGAGCCATCCAGCGCCCGGGCCATCTTTGCTCCAATGGAGCCTTGGCTGTGGGAGGGGAAGAGAGAGACAGAGAGGAAGGAGGGGGAGGGGTGGAGAAGCAAATGGGTGCTTCTCCTGTGTGCCCTGGCCGGGAATCGAACCCGGGTCCCCCGCACGCCAGGCCGACGCTCTACCGCTGAGCCAACTGGCCAGGGCCATACAGTTGCTCATTTTTAGACAAAGATTCTAAAAGACAATGTAAAGTCCATGCCCCATCAGCCAGGGAGTCTGAGTCTGTTTGAAGCTCCGGGACTGAGGTTGGATTGCGGATCCAACTGAGGTCATCAGACCTGAACACTCACTGGGGAGTCACTTGTCTTCATCACGAATCATTTCCCTATGCTAGAAGGTTCCAGAGCTTGTCATCCTCTCATTAGTCCTCAGTATGAATTTCTCATCTTTTTGCTCATGCAGAAATTTCTTCTGTGACTGCTGCACTCACACCTAAATATCTCAGGGTGTATCATACATTCAGGTTTCAGGAAAGACTCATTGTCCACTCCCACCAATGTTAACATCTAAGTATTAATTTCTTTTTTAATTGCATTGCCTAATACATAAAAAATTAAGTTTAATGATAATGGAGTTAAAGGCACATTGCCCTTTCCTGGTCTTCGTGGAAATGTCCTCCTCCTCAACTCATTAGCTGAGATGCTGGCTGTAGGACTAAGTCATAGGTGTGTGGAGAATGTGTGAATTACTGTATTATAAATATATTTGTTTCTATTTTTGTTTTTTTCTTAATTAAATTTATTAGGGTGACATTGGCCAATAAGATTATACAGGTTTCAAGTGTACAATCTTATATAATGTGTATATTACATTATGCGCCCTCCACCCAGCGTCAATCTTCCGTCTCCGTAGATTTGACCCTTTCACCCCCTTCCCTCTGGTAACCGCCACAGTGTTGTCTGTGTCTATGAGGTTTTTTTTTTTTGTTCATTTTTTTGCTTTTAGTTTTATATCCTACATAGGAATTAGTTTTAAATTTGGTCAAAGAGTCTTTTAGGAACTATTGAGACAATATGATTTTGTCTGTTGACTATTATGATGTATAATATTAAAAGGTTTATAAGTAAGGAATCTAACTTGGATAACTGTAATAAATCACATAACCTGATATGGGAATGTTATTTTATTTATAAATTTGCATTAATATTTCATATTATTGGTCTATAATTTTCCTATTTTTTGTATTTTATCTGTCAGGTGTGGTATCACTGTACACTTGCTTTCTATGATAATTGGAAATTTATCATTTTTCTCAATGTTTGGATGAATATTGTGCATATAATACATGAAAAAATTTAAACCATCTGATCTCTGAAGGGTTCCTGTGAAACTATATGTATTTTATACTTTTTCCATGGGTTATTTCCATAATAATGTTTTCTATTTCTTTTTAAGGAAATTGGTCCATTAATTCATTTTGTTTCTAATACATCCAATTTTTATATTTCTAGAAAGATTGGTATTTTATCTATTTTTAATATAGGTTAACATTTCGATTTTTCCCATTTTAAAAATTTTCCATCTTTATTTGTATATTATTGAATTATCCATTTTTATTTGAAAGTAGCAAGTGGTTGTTCTATTCTGTCATTTACATGATTTCATGTGCTGATTAGATATACAGTTTGTCTACTGTCTCCCTCACTCACATTTCTTATGACGGAAAGAGGTTGTTGTCTTATTTGTCGTTCTCTTTTCATGTACTTGGCCAAACTCTGAATGTCTCCCTCTTGCTTGTTTTTCTCTTTAGCAGATGGTAAATTTTCTACCAGCATTTCATCAAGTAAGTATAAAGACATATTCATGAGCCAACATAGTCCCACTGTCACTGGGATCTGAAAGCATTTCCTCTACTCACTTGCATGTGAACGGAAATTCAGTGACACCCAGACAGCAGCCTGCAATGAAGTCTCCTGTCAGAGGCTCCACATGGGCCCCAAGGAAGACCCCTGCCCTCCCCCTGGGGCCACGTCAGTGGCAGCACCAGGGACAGTATGGCTACATCATTTTTAAAAATGTTAATCTAATACTAAAATTCAAACTCAAAGGTTGGAATAGTGAGGGTATCATATAAAGGACCTGGAGTTGTGTGGGTTTGGATGTGAATATTTTGTCATCAATTAGTCCCCAGGGTCTCAGAGATTCCAGGAGTCATGGTGAGGTTAACCCTATATTTTGATGCTTACCTGGATAACAGACTATAAGACTTTACTCCTCAGCCTGATCCTAGGCCTCACTTCCTCCCCTGGTCCTGCTCTTATTTAAATGCAGGCTCTAGAATGATCACTTGTGGGCAGGTAACTGTGGGGAGAAGACTTCACTCAGTGTGGCCAGGTCCCACACCGGTGGCAGAGACTCCTGCATAGTCCTCAGGCTTCTTTAGAACTTATGGTTTCTGAATCCATCAATTCACTGTCCAAGATGTCAACACAGACCCCTGGGAACCAAAACTTGCCTTTTTAAAGCCGCCTCACTCCTCATCCCCTCCAGACTCCAGGGAGGTTGTGCTCACCAAGGAGCCCCTGGGAACCTCAGTTTGCCCGAGGGCCCAGACTAGGTCAGGGCTCTACAAAAGACAGACCTTTCAGCTCTTTTTAAAAGGAGAAGGGGTTACAGTAGAAAGCCAGGTTTTTGAGTGTACAGTCAAGAAACTCAGTGCACAGATAAGTGAACCCATAAGCCTTTTTAGATGACAACAACTGCTCCAATCTGACACTCAAGACAGCCTGATTATGGGACTTCCTCATCCTGTTGTGGACATGTTGGCCTTAATTAACACAGGACAGAAAAGGGTCCCTTTTCTTTTTCCAAAATGCAGGCAGTGTCAGTGCGTGTATGAAGGTCAATGCCCAGGTTGTGCACGTTCATCCACTTGAACCACTTTTGTTTTTTGGTTTCTTTGTTTTTTTGTGTTGTTTTTTTTTTTCTGTGTGACAGAGACAGAGAAAAGAACAGACAGGGACAGACAGACAGGATGGGAGAGAGATGAGAAACATCAATTCTTTGTTGAGGCACCTTAGTAGTTCATTGATTACTTTCTCATATGTGCATTGACCGGGGGGCTACAGCAGACTGAGTGGCCCCTTGCTCAAGCCAGCAAACTTGGACGCAAGCTAGTAAGCCTTGCTCAAACTAGATGAGTCCATGCTAAAGCTGGCGACCTCAAGGTTTTGAACCTGGGTCCTCCGTGTCCCAATCCACTGCTTTAACCACTGCATCACCGCCTGATCAGGCAGAACCACTTTTAATCGTGTGTTGCTATTTGGGGATCACCTTGACAATTCTCTTAAGTCATTTTTCCATTCCAATTCTGCCGTGAGCAGCATGAAAGTGAAGACCTAAATGGAGGTGACGAAGTATCAATGAAAACACGGAGACATAGATAGAGTTTGGGCCAGGTGGGACACTGTACTTGGATAGAGACACAATGACACTGAGTATGGAAAATTTGTCACTTGCCAGGTCACTCAAGGCCAAGCAGGGCCATTCCTCTGCTCTCAGCTGCATGTAGGCTGGACACATTCAGATGCAGTGGCTCTCTACAAATTTTTTGTGTGTGTTTTTCTGAAATGAGAAGCTGGGGGACAGAGAGACAGACTCCCACATGATCCTGACTGGTATTCACCTGGCATGCCCACTAGGGGGCAATGCTCTGCCCATCTGGGGTGTTGCTCTGTTGCAACAGGAGCCATTCTAGCACCTAAGGCATTGGCCAGGGAGCAATCCTCAGCACTCGGGCCAACTTTGCTCCAATGGAGCCTTGGCTGCAGGACAGGATGAGAGAGAGAGAGAGAAAAAAGAGGGGGAGGGGTGGAGAAGCTGATGGTTGCTTCTCCTGTGTGCCTTGGCTGGAAATTAAACCTGGGACTTCCACACGCCGGGCCAATGCTCTACCCTGAGCAAACTGGCCAGGGCTCTACACAATTTTCTGATGAACTCCAAATACCACATCATTACATGCTTCTCAAACTAGAATGTGCACAGCCCAGGCCTGGGCCAGCCTGCTACAAAACAGCACAATATCTGTGCACAGCTTCCTGGAACATCAGATTTCCTATCAGATTTGGAAGAAACAAGTTCAGTGAGTCAGTGAGTAATAATAATCCCCTTCCCTCCCTCCACAAACATGCGAGATAAGACAGAGAAGAGTGGGGGAGGGAAGGACTCCCAGAGATACAGTCCAGTCTCTGAAGTATCACCAGGTGGGCTGGATGGGCCAACCCACAGCGAGGGTGGTAGCCTCAGTTCTTGTTTCCCAGAAAAACCTGTCAGCTCTAAGAGCTCAATGGTTGTTTTGGAATCAATAGTTTATGAGGTCCATGGAGGTGACAGCCAACTTCTTCATCTAAACTTTATTGAGGGAACACCCTGTAGTTTGCAAACCATCGTCCTTCACAAAACCAAGTCTTCTGTCCTGGTCGTGCCGTGCAAACAGGACCACGTGTGCTTCTTGCACAACTCTCACCACTGCTGCTTGTGTCCAGCACCTGGCTGGTCTCCTGGGATTCTCTAGAAGTCGTGGTCTTCCTGCTCTATATAATGTGTGGGGAGTGTGGCTTCTTCACACATCCTTGACCCTTAAATGGTGAATACTGACCCCATGGCTGAGTGATACCTGCAGGTCAGTAGTTCAGAGCATCGGAATTGCCTGGTCCACACGTTGACTTTTCCACTTAAGAACCAGAGAGCTTGGGCCATTGAAGATCAGCATCTCAGCATCTCCATCTGATGGGCTAGAGAAATAAAAAGAACTTCAGGTGAAGCTGGTGTGTGTGTTGTATGAGTTAATGTAAGAAAGTGTGCAGCTGTGATGGAATTTGAAGATTCAAAGCTCACCCGAGATCCGCACCTGTGACATGGTTCCCACCGCCCTCTGCCTGTTTCAGGTCCCTGGCTCTCACAAACTGGGTCGCATGCGCATGCGCAGTACACGTCCCTTCGGCTGGCCTTGGGGCTGGGCCCACTACAGACCACCTGTTTGGCCTCCAGGGAAGAAGGAGCCCACCCCATCCCCCAAATCGCTCTCAGGCAGCAGCTGCAAATGGGAGACAGCCCACAGTGGGACCTGGGGCTTCTTCAGAACCAGTGCTCATGAGTCTCTCCTGCAAGGACATAGCTGCTGTCCCTCCAGTCCCTCCCTGGAAGGCAGCCACGTTTCCTCTGTACTAACCCTCAGGGGCAGTAAGCGCCCTGGGTGAGTTCGAGGTCGCACTGGGATAGATACAGTGTCCACCCGAGAGACTGCGCTCAGGGCTGTGCCTCCCCGTCCCCGACCAGCTCCGCCCAGACCCCTGGCTGCCCGCGCCTGCGCACTTCTCACCGTTACCGCAGCCTGCGGAGCTGAGCCCGCCCTCAAACCTCCATAGTCTCCGGGTCAGAGGGAGCCAACGACCCCACATGGCTCCAAAGCAGCATCTGCAAATGAGCATCAGTGTGTCACCATGAGGATGTGTGGCCTTACAGGCTCCCAGGTCCTCCAGTGGAGGACACCGCGCCCGTGTCTCTCTCCCACCTGAAAAGCAGTTCGTTCTCCTCTACTTTCCGTGGACAGATGCGCATTGGGTAGTTTAGGTCTGTGCCTGAGGAGCTGCCTGGTCCATAGAGTCTGCTCCCGTATCCAACCGTCCCTGCTGTCTGGCTTCTCCAACGTCTGCGGCTTCTAGAGCCCTGGCTGCGGGAAACGGTACCAAACGCGCATGCGCTGTATGAACCGTTAACGGCTGAGGCACGTGGGCCTCAATGCGCGGAGCTGAGGGATCCGGACAACCCGCGGGGCGGCAAGGTGGGGAGAGCCCATCCCCCTCAAATTGCTCCCGGGCTGCAACGGTCACTGGAAGCTGGTCAGTCCCCATGTGGACTTGATACATGGTGAAACCCGAGACTTTTCCAGCAACCAGGGCTCCCGATTTTCTCTTAGGGAAGGTTCTCAGGCCACCCTGCCTGGCATCTTCCCAGCGTTGCGTGGAGGCTCCTCCAGCCCTGCATTTAATGAGAGTGGGTGTCATTAGTAGGTTAAGCCTTGCAATTAAGCAGATCACTTGTTTCCCCAACATCTCGAAACTCAGAACAAGACCCTCCCGACCCCTGTGTGTTTCCAGTCCTGTCTGTCCTAAGCTGTGCTGAGCCTGCGTGAAGAGTGTGCACCTGTCAGAGGCCCTGGTAGCTGGAGGCCATGGAGCATGCGCCATGCCACCACCTCCTGCACCTCGTCTGTGTGCAGGGGGCTCGCCCCACCCTCCCCAGGTGTGTGCCCTCTGCAGACAGAAACCCAGACACAGCACAGCAATTCTGGGAACTCAGAGAAAATGCAAACTATGAGCCAACCTGGCATAAATACACAAATTGACCAAGAAATCATTACATCATAAGCAAAGAAATGAATTGCTTTTGGAAAGTTAATGTGTACAAATAGAATTCTGGAATTTGAAAGTAAGAAATTCATTACCAGTCAACTCCCATTCATTAATCAAGGATGGCTTTGTGACGATGGAGGGATTTCAGGCAACATGCAGATATCAGAAAGGTGAGCCTAAAGTGCACTTGTACAGGTGGGGTAAGTGGTCCACTGACCGTGGATGGCAAGTAGCTTTCTCTCACCACATCATCCAGACTCCTAAGAGAAGTCACAGAGCACATGTCCCATGTCCCTCTTTTCACTGAAGTCAAACGGTCACCATCACATGCAGATGGTGATAGCAAGTTTCTTATTCCCTGTAAACTTACAGCTCTCTACTACCTTTCGAATTTGGGGCTGCTTAGAAGATGAAGAAGAGGAAAAGATAAGGTGTCTGACAGGCTATTCTCTGCCCCCCCCCCCCCAGCTCTGATTCTGGCTTCTTCTCACAGCCCTGGTTATCATCTTGCCGTCTATACATAGCTTTCAAACAAGCTGAGAATCTGGCCTTCAGCAAGAATACTTTTGCAAGTGAAACAGCTTTAGCTGAAATTGCCTAGCCTTGTATCAGACTCTTTAAATCTTCTGTTGAAGGGGCAGAGTGTGTGAACAGGAATGGGGAGCAGGGTGGTGGGTGGGCTTATTCTATTCTAAGAACAAGTTGGTCTTTGGGGGACAGGTCTCAGGTGTGCCGGCCCCTAACAGAGTGCTCTTTTATTCACTGCCTCCCCTGCCCCCCACTTTCCCTTGTCCTGCCTCTGGGATGAAGCTTGCAACAAGGTCACGTCATGTGAAGAGCTACAGATTCATTCTGAAGGCTCACTGTTAAAGCA
Source organism: Saccopteryx bilineata (assembly GCF_036850765.1). Lineage (NCBI taxonomy): Eukaryota > Metazoa > Chordata > Mammalia > Chiroptera > Emballonuridae > Saccopteryx > Saccopteryx bilineata. The sequence continues at coordinate 254,468,854 of NC_089491.1, forward strand.
GTTTGAATGTTTATTCTGAGCTGATCTTTGTCAGGCAGAAAGCCCCATCTTGACATCTGCATGGGCTACAGAGAGTCTGTATAAAATGCTCACTAATTCTGCAGACCCTACAGTCACTAAAGCAGCAAAACTACCTCCTCCAGAGCTCACACCTTTTGTGAAACCAGCACGTGGTTACTGCCCAGCTGCCAAGATCAAGGGCCCCAGACACAGCAAGGTCTGTCTCTGTGTATACCTCCAATGTCACCTTGTCAGGTCCAAAGGATCAGAACAAAGCTGCGTTACATTCTCTCTCGGAGTTGTTCCATAAATGATGACTTAGTTTAGGAGTTTTCTGGTTGTTTTGCTTTGCTTTTCAGACCTATTTTGAAGGCAGCTTTCCTTCTAATGATGTCTCAGTTATTGCCACACTCTCTTTATAGCTGCCGGTATTGCCCGGGTAGCTTTTTCTCTAAAAACAAAAACAAAAAGAAACCTGCAGAATCATTTTTCTCTTTTATGTTCTGCAGCAGAAAACTGCATGCCAGGAGGTCCTTGAGGCGTTGGGTGAACAGGCACTTGGCTGCTGCCTAGTGTCAGACCTGTGAGTTTAATGAGGTGTAGAGGCAGGGACCACTTTCAACCCTGAGATTTCAGTCTGGAGCCTTCTGCCTGCTGCTCGAGGTCCCTGTGAATCGAGCAGACCCCCGTGCTCCTAGCCCACTTCTGCCTGTCCATTTCTGCCTGTGCTTGTGACTCTGCTGTCACTTCTGTCCCCATTTCCTGAGTTGAGAGGCTCCTTATGAGATCTGAGGGTTTAAGGAAGCCCTCATAGGTAAGTAACATCAACCTGTTCATGATAAAACCATCCAAGAGAAGACGGTGGATGGAAAAGAATGCTGTTTGAGGTTTGCAGCGGCCCAGAGGTGAACATGACTCACCAAGTACCTGGTTCCAATCCTCAGACAAGTATGTGTGCACAGCCTGGCGAACTTCCCTGATAACATTCAGTCTCCTCTTACTTGGTGATCTCACAACCAGGAAGGCCCTGCTGAAATCAAGTGTGAGTAGAGAGACATGGTTCTTGAGCTTATAGCTAAGATCTTATCAGCTGGGCCCACCCACCCAGGTCCCAGCAGAGTCCCAGATGCCTGTGGTTCCACCTCTAAGACATAAATTCCTGAGAAATTCTTTCTTCTAACTGGGTCATTTTACTTCTTCATATGTTAATTAGGAACAATGTGTTTTTAACCACTACTCTAATATAGAAGTGAAGGAGGGGAGTGCATTATCACTGTAAGTGAGAACACTGTATCCCGTAGAGCATGCGTGCTGTTAGACGTAAAAACGTCATTCCAGGAGACATGCACAGAATGCTCAAGCTGGCACAGAGCTCTGAGCTAGAACAGTGAAAGCAAAAACCATAGAAAAATCGTTTGAACTTTATCAAGTTTTAAATCATGTGCTCTTTGAGACACAATGTTAACAAAATGGCAACACAGTCACAGACTGTTTGCAAATCACATATCTGAAAAAAAAACTGTCATGTAAGTCACCGCTGATCAAGTTATTTCAAAAGAAGCTCCTCCAAAGATGATGCACAGATGACAAGTAAGCGCATGGAAGAATGTTCAGCCTCAGAAGACCTCAGTGAAGTGAAGATTGAAACCACAATGAAAAGGCACTGCATCTCTTGAGAATGGCTAAAGTTAACACAACCGACCATGCCAAGTGCAGACAAGGAAGTGGCACAGTTAGAACCTTGTGACCTTCTGGTTGGGGTGAAAATGATTAGATCACTTAAAGAATGGTAATGTACTTTCTAAAACATTAAACATATACTTGTTAGCATGTTCCACTATTGTATATCACAGAAAATGTACACATCCTGTGTGTGCTTACAATGGGTCCCCCACGAATATTCACAGCACCTTTATTTATAATAGCCAGTTACTGTAAATGACCCCCATGTCTCTCGGTAGGCAATAGCTTAAATAAACTGTGCTATATCCACAGAGTGGGTACTTTTAGCGACTAATGACTTATGGATATATGATACAGTGTGGATTAAGTTTTAAAAATTCCAGATGAAATATAAGAACAAACATTGTAAACTATATGGTTTCAATTTTATACAATTCTGAAATATGCAATTACATGCATGTGGGGGAAAGGCAGAGCAATGCTTGCCTGGAAAATGGTGAGAGGGGTAGAAAAATAAAGGAATTTCAAAGAATATAAATACACTTTTGAGGTTGGTAGATGTATTCATTATCTTGATATTGTTGGTGATTTCACAGGTTTATATAAATGACAAAATTTATCAAATGGTTCACCGTTGGTTGCCTGTCAAATATACCTCTGTAAATGGTCATAAATATATCACAATTAAATATGAGAACAGAGAAGGTCTTTGCAACCTGGACCCTTGCTGACTTGTCTAGTCAATTCATTGATCTGACACAGCAATGGTCAGTCCATAACCTTTGCCTCCACACAGCTCAGTATTTAATGTGTCTGAGTATTTACACACTCTGTTACATCTTCTAAGAAGTCGACCCAGCCCTGGCCGGTTGGCTCAGTGGTAGAGTGTGGGCCTGGCATGCTGAAGTCCTGGGTTTGTTTCCCGGCCAGGGCACACAGGAGAGGCGCCCATCTGCTTATCCACCCCTCCCCCTCTCCTTCCTCTCTGTCTCTCTCTTCTCCTCCCGCAGCCGAGGCTCCATTGGAGCAAAAGATGGCCCGGGCGCTGGGGATGGCTCCTTGGCCTCTGCCTCAGGCGCTAGAGTGGCTCTGGTTGTGACAGAGCGACGCCCTGGAGGGAGGGGCAGAGCATCGCCCCCTGGTGGGCAGAGCGTCGCCCCTTGGTGGGCGTGCCGGGTGGATCCCAGTCGGGCACATGCGGGAGTCTGTCTGACTGTCTCTCCCCATTTCCAGCTTCAGAGAAATACAAAAAAAAAAAAAAAAATTTAGGCCTGGGAACACCCAAGGGAGGTAAAATTTGCATGAGGGTTCCTCCCTGCCCTCCCCTGAGGGGACAAGATAAGAGAGACTGTGTGCAGTTCTCTCACGTGTGGGGCTCAGAAGCAGAGTGTGGGCATCTCCACCATGGCCTGGACCCCTCTCCTCCTCACCCTCTTCGCTCACTGCGCAGGTGACAGACTGAGGGAAGGGGGGAAGTGATGATGGGGGACTGTTGGGCAGATAAAATATATTATGCTCACTTTGTTAAAGATGGTACTGCCCACGTGAGGCCGTTGCCCAGGTGATATTAATGTGTGTTGAGAATCCTTGTAGCCTGGGGCTTGGTTTTGGGATTAAGCCTTTCCCACCCTTTTTGATGTGGGGTGGTACAATCCAATCATGCCTCAGAGAAGTGACTTTGTATTAGAGACTTCCCTATTTTGTATATTGGATTAGAGATTGTGAAGCTACAATATAAAATGGGGGCAGAATGAGAGTTTGCCCTCTTGGTTCCTGGGATGATTAGCATGAGAGAGCAGAGGGAGCAGAGCAGGCCTGGGGGCCTACATGACCCCCAGGCTCCAGCTGATGAGGAGGCTGACCATCACTGCCACCAACCCAGCACAACCCAATGCCACAGAGAAGTTCCTGCCATCAAGAAGTGAGGTCAAATCTACCCTCCTCCCCTGTGACCCATCACTGCTCTGTTCTTGACTGTGACCATCCTTGCTCAGGTGTTTCCTCTGCTGAGACATTTGCTTTGAAACCAGGAGGTCTCATGATCTCATCTTGGCCTGCACCTAGGGGTCAATGAAAACATCTCCACTTCTTATTAGTCCTCAGTTCAAACAGATCACTTTGTACCCAGATTCATTATAACCCTCAGAGTGATGGGCAGGGTGAAAGGACAACAGAAATCTGGGATATGTGACCTGGGAGACCAGGTGCCTTCTACCAGCCCCATGCCTGCCCTTGCTCTTGGTCTAAGATTTGATGCTCATTCTTTGAACCCTGACTCCTTTAGGGAACCTGGGTTTCATTTTATTTTTGTGATGACACTGTGAGGAGCTCCTGACCTCCAGGCCCCGGGAGATGCTCTCCAGAAAGGGTATGGCTCTGAGGCCCGTCTACTGCTCGTCTCCTGCTCACTTCCTCTGGTTTAACCCCATGACCTGTCCTACCTTTTTCTATGAGTTCTGTTGTTGGGATGATATGAAATAAATATTAGTTGATTTGGACCTAGACCTTATTAGCATAGCCTGCATTAGATCTATGGAGGTCTTAACAAATGAACTTGAGCCGGAATAATGAAGATTACAGAGCAGAAAGTGAGAGTTTATAAATCTCATAATGAAAGAAGAACCCCTAAAATGGGTAGAGTTCTCTCCATAAGAATATTTTATATCAATTTTTGTACTAAGAGGAATTGCATAAATGGAAAAAACTATCTTAACTACCTCAGAGTCAGGAGAGAGGAAGTTCTGTCAGAATCACAATCAAGGGTGAATGAGAACCTGCAGTGTTATGAGAACACAAGACACTTGTTCCCAGCCTGGGCCATGTTCTCGTGGCAAAGGAGACATAAAAAGCCAAGACATGTGCCCTGGGGGCTGGCGACCTAATAGGAAACCCTGAAGACAACAGCAGCGTGGGCATGGCCCTGGCTGGATAGCTCAGTTACTAGAGCATTGTCTCGATATGCAAAGGCTGTGGGGCTTGATCCCCGGTCAGGGCAAATACAAGAGATTGATGTTTCTGTCTCCTTCTCTTTTCATTTCTTTTTCTCTAAAATCAATAATAAAAAAAGTCCAGCCCTGGCCGGTTGGTTCAGCGGTGGAGCGTTGGCCTGGCGCGCAGGGGACCTGGGTTCGATTCCCGGCCAGGGCACATAGGAGGGGCGCCCATTTGCTTCTCCACCCCCCCCTTCCTCTCTGTCTCTCTCTTCCCCTCCCGCAGCCGAGGCTCCATTGGAGCAAACACGGCCCGGGCTCTGAGTATGGCTCCTTGGCCTCTGCCCCAGGCGCTGGAGTGGCTCTGGTCGAGGCAGAGCGTCGCCCCCTGGTGGGCAGAGCGTCGCCCCTGGTGGGCGTGCCGGGTGGATCCCGGTCGGGCGCATGCGGGAGTCTGTCTGTCTCTCCCCGTTTCCAGCTTCGGAAAAATACAAAAAAAAAAAAAAGTCCATGTGCTAGAAGAATAATGTGAACACATACCAGTAATGAGCGCGGGGCCAGGTAGAAGTAAACTCGACTATCATATAATCCTGTGATATCTGGTAAAATCGCATTTTATAGCCCTGTCTGGAGATCATCAGTGTTCTGGAAAAAATTAATGGCTTACCCAACATCACAGAGGGGATATGCTCATTCTACTGCCCTTGGTAGTGACATGGGAAATATTCAATTGCAAAACCAGAGCTCTTTCCAGGAGAACTGGGTGGTGTGAAATGGGCTGCAGATGTGCGTTCTGACACCAGCAGGGGGCGCTGGTGGACTGCACCTGAGAGCTTGGCATTCTGGGTCAGGCAGGCTAGGGATGTTCTTTACTGGCTCTTGCACACTAAAGCAGTCACTGAAGTGTGTGACTTGCCTCCATCTGATGCCCAAGGAGTCACATGAGCGCTCAAATGTGACCCACACATTTGCCTCATATTATATCCTCTCCTTTCATAAAGTCATTTCCCGGTCCGACTTGCAGTAAGGATGGACAGAAAGTGATGCAATAAAATTAAATCTTGAAGAAACACATCCCACAGTCCTCCGTGGGCAAAGGAGGATACACGTAAGGAGTGATTTTCCCAATGACAACATTAGTCCTCAGCAAGCAGAGCTCTGGGCTCTCTGTCATGACCCGGGTTCCTCCCCTCCCCTCCTCGCTCCCTGCACAGGGAGTTTCCTGTAGTAGAAAGTGAACCGGTATAGGAGAGGGGTATTGCTTTCCCCTCCCACCAGCTGCACACAGCCGGGCTGTTCCATTAGCTGTGAGGGTGCTCAACCTACTTCAGGGTCCTGGGCCAGAAGGTGCTGGGGCTGTTGCTGCCATCCTCAGTGTCTAGACCTCTATAGATATTAATATTAAATATAGATATTTATAATTATCTAATTATATATTGTATATATAATTATGTATGCGTATTATATAGTACTAAATTATAATCAGTACCTACATTAGTATAGTAAAAACTATACTTATATAATAATGTTGAGTTATGTATAAAAACCAGGAATAAATTCAACAGACAAACCTAAATATCCAAGTATGGAGAAGCAAAGTTTCTGCCTCCATAAATGATGCTAACTCAACAGTTCACATGTTATTGTTATTGTTATTATTAGTACTATATCATTTCAGTTTGTGAAAGCTGACAATGCCGTCTTTTTTTTTTTTGCTTTTTTTTTTTTTTTGCATTTTTTTCGAAGTGAGAAGCGAGAGGGGCAGGCAGACAGACTCCTGCATGTACCAAACCGCAAAACACAGGGCGTGCCCATTAGGGGGCGATGCTCGGCCCCTCTGGGACTTTGCTCCACAGAAATCGAAGCTGTTCCAGTGCCTGAGGTGGAGCCCATGGAGCCACCCTCAGCACCCAGACCAAATTTGCTCCGGTGGAGCCAGGGTAGAGAAGCAGATGGGCACTTCTCCTATGTGCCCTGGTCAGGAATCGAACCAGGGACTTCGACATGCTGGGCCGATGCTCCACTACTGAGCTAACCAACCAGGGACAATAATGCTGTCTCATTTAATGCTCTTTGTTGGCTCACTTAATTCAAATTTTGTAACTTGGTTAGCAAAATGTGATTTAGAAATGAAAGTTTACAATAAGCAATGGTTCAAAAATTTACACAAACTATGGAACAGAGCAAGTGATCCCCTGGTTATGGTTTATTCCACTTATCAGTGAGATCATATGGTGTTTGTCATCCTCAGCCTTACTTATTTCTCTTAGCTTGTAGTGCCAAAGGTTTACCTATTTTTAGAAATGAAACATATTCATGTATATTTATATATTCATTTATTGATGAACATTAACTTTGTTTCTCTATCTTGACTGTAGTAAGTAATTCTTCCATGAGCATGGGGGTGCATGTATCATTGTGGGTTACTATTTTCCTTTGGTCCAGATAACTCCCCAGGGGCGGGACAGCTGAATCACATGGTAGTGTAGTTTAGGAATCAGAAAGTGAGGTTGTGAATAGAGACAGGAACCTGGTGAGCTGCAGAAAACAGCGGGGCTTCCAGAGCTTCGGGCCACAAGGAGATTCATGCTCTTTGACTAATAGAATGTGCTGTGAGACTGTCCTAATTTTCTGCATAACTTCTGAAAACCATTCACTTGCTACAGTCTGGGCATCAGGCCTGGGCCCCATGCTCCCAGATGAGGACTCAGTATTTCCATATCAGGAAGCACCAACTTTGTGTGGTCTCAGTAAGTGCTTCCTTCCAAGGCCCCCAAAGGGAGAAACAGACCTGTTCCTCCTCAGTCAAGGGTGTGAGCTGAGCTCAGCACCAGGGCTCAGGGAGGAGGTGGATGATCACTGAGGGACACACATTTGCATGGACAGCCCCTCCTCTGGCAGAGGGGGGAGAAGAAAAGGAGGCCTGGGGCTGCCCAGCCCCACTGTGGGCTCAGGGCTGTGAGCACCATGGCCTGGACCCCTCTCCTCCTCGTGTGCCTCTCTCACTGCACTGGTGGGTATAAGATTTTAGGATACTGGGGAACAGCCAACTTCACTTCTATCTTACTTAGAAACTTGAGAAAGTAGGTCCTTGACCCATCACCCATGAGTGTCTGTGTTTGCAGGTTCCCTGTCCCAGCCTGTGCTGACTCAGCCGCCCTCCCTCTCTGCATCTCCTGGAGCATCAGCCAGACTCATCTGCACCCTGAGCAGTGGCTTCAAAGTTGGTGGGTATCGGATAGGCTGGTTGCAGCAGCAGTCAGGGAGGTCTCCTCGGTATCTTCTGGAATACAAATCAAACTCAGATAAGCACAGTGGCTCTGGGGTCCCCAGCTGCTTCTCTGGATCCAAAGACACCTCGGCCAGTGCAGGGCTCCTGCTCATCTCTGGGCTCCAGCCTGAGGACGAGGCAGGATATTACTGTTATACACTGCACGATGGCAGTAAGAGTTACACAGTGCTCCAGGGTCACAGGGAAGTGAGACTAACACTCCGCTGTCCTCTCCCTGCCTGGGGCTGACAACCTTGCTCTACCTGAGGCGAAGCCTAACTGAGGGTGATATTTATTGTCAGCAACTCCTTTCCTTGCAACGGAGGATGTGCAAATGACTTCTCATTTTCCTTATTTAAAATAATCCTTCATTTTTTGCTAACACCTTGTCACCCTGATCGTGTCCACACAGACATACATCAGGTCTTGGGGCTGTGCTCCTCTCCTTGGCAATGATGGATGAGGAAGGAGGTGTTTGACCTCACAGATGTAGATAGTCTGATAGTCACTGGGTACAGCTTATGCCTCACCCATCTCTTGAGAACCAGCACCAAGTGTCTGTCACCTTCCCTCTACATCTGCTCGCTGTGACCAGTCTGTGCAGACTGTCAGTGCCCTCCTGAGGCTCAGAGGAAGCAGGTCTCTGTGGCTCCAGGGATGCTAGGGAAAATGTCTTTTCTAGAATGAGACGTGACTGTGTGTGACCTTGTGCACACAGGACACCAGTGTCAGCTTCCTCACACCCATGCAGGTTCTGGGAGAGCCCCTCTCGTCTCCATTTAGCTGATCTGAGGCTCATGCCAAGATGTCGACAAACCTGGGGACAATTAACGTTTAGGAACATTGGGTGATGGAGATCCACCCACACAGCTCTGAAGGAGGATCATGAAGGTGTGGGGAGTTGTAGGGTCCCAACTCTGGGACAATCAAGGCCTGACCTAGGATCATCCCTCCTCACCATTCTCTCTGCACAGGTGAAGGGCTGAGGGCGTTCTGGAAATGGTCATCAGGGCACCGGCCCTGTCCCTCTTTTCCTGTCCCTAGTACTGGGTCAGCCCTTGTGCCATCTTCATTTCCTACTTGAGTGAAGGTACCGTCTGTAGGTGACTCCCGAGTCTCTCTCAGGGTGCCCTGCCCTGAGCTGGGTTGAACGTCCGTCTACGTTGCCCCTTGTGACCTAACTCCCAGGGTTTACAGCTGCCATGAACATGGATCTATCATGTCCACACGTCCTTTAGGAGCCACTGCTGAGTCCCTTCTCCAGGTCTCATGTCATGACCTCTCACCCCCTTCATTTATTAAAGACACAGCATCTCAGGTATGGGTACTTGCCTGGAAGAGCAACCCCACATCCATCCTGCTGCCCCTGGTCCCACCCCGTCTGCTTCTCAGGAGGCTCAGGAGAGGGTAGGAGGGCCATGGATTTTGCTGAAACCTTTTCTGTAATTTTCCCTGTAAATCCAGGTGGGGGACACAACATGACATTGGGGTGCTGGCTTTTGCACATGGTGCAGATGAGGATGATCACCCCTCCCTGAATCTGGGGACTGGGTAGAATCTTACATTTGAGCCCTTTGAGGAATGAGAGACAACTCAGGAATTAACAGTCAGTTGCTAACCTCCATCTACTCAGCAATTAGTAGGTATTAACCTAATTCTTATTTTTACATCTTTACCTATTTTGTGCATTTCACATAAATAAAGCCATATAACATGTAGTCCTGTGTGAATGTTCTCCTCATTTAGTGCTTTCACACAATAATTGTTCAGTCCACCATGTTGTGGAGGGATATCTGCCTCTAATATGAGCACATACTAACATTGGATACACGTCTCAAATAAGTCATAAAATTTGTCTTTGTCGTATTCATCTGATTCTGAGGGTGAGAAAGAGTTCTAAGAGGTGCCCTTCAAGATGAACTGGGCTGTCTAGGGAGGCAGGTGGAGGCCAGACCATCACGGAGACACTGTTGTTTTGACGACAACTTTGCAGCTAATTCTGGGGAATGCGATAAAGGTAAACAGAATGGAGAAATTTGACTAGGAGAGAGGGTGTAGGACTGTTGTCATATTCCAGGGCAAGATGGCAGTGTCTGAGCTCAGGATAGAGTGAAGATGAGGAGAACACAGAAGAGTCAAGATTTGTTTTAGTTGTAAATTAAACAGAATGAGGGATTGTTGGAGATTTGGGTGAGGAAGGTGGGTGTCTCTAGCATGAGTCCATGTCTATGACTGTGATCAGGGAGTAGGGTTACAGCACTCATGACATCAACCCTGTAACTGTGTCTTCATCCCTCGTCTCCCGTGTGTTAATGAGGGTGGATGTGCACTTTTAAAAATGTGTTTAATGATTTATTTATATTTTCATTCAAAAATATTTATTACTGACTACTAAGTGCCAGAACTCTGGGTTCCACAGCCGGAGACTACACTGTAAATGTCATGACATCCCGTGGGTTTTAGTCTGACTCAGTGTTAGAGACACTGATATGATGTCGTCTGTGAATCATTCAGATGAACACATGAAGTCTAACAGCAATGAGTGCAGAAGTCTGAAGTGAAAACACAAGAGTTTGGCTAGAAACGTGTATATAGTTGATTACTTTACGAATGCCATGTGAGTACATGTGTGGATTAGGTCTATGGAAAAAAGAAATGTTAATATTCATAAAGCAAGTAGAATAATACCCAACAGATCTGCACAATAGTTAAAATAGTTGACTGAGTAGTTAGTGGGCTGAGGCAGGAATTCTGGAGCTGTGTGTCATTTCCCTTGTCACTGTCCTCGGCACTCCAGCCCGTCTTCACTGCCCAGACCCAACAGCACCGTGCAGCCCACCCCTCCCTGTGTGGAGACCTGTTCCCCTGGTGTCCACTCTAGGGCTGTGGGTTCCGGCTGCATCCCAGGGTGGGTGTCCTTGATCAGCTTCCTCAGGGCGGAGGGGCCACAGAGAAGCAGTTCTCTCTAAATAATACAGGTCTCTTCTGGGAGAATTTGTTGTGCATTTGTATGAATGGATCCTGCCTCTTTGAGTTTACAGACAAGAACAACTGGAGAGGGTTCTGGAGACTTGCCTTCAAGGCAGGATTGAAATGGGATGGGAGCTTGGTTTCTCAGTCCCCCCACCCAGTCCCTGCACAGAGAGGGTATTTAGGGGTGTCAATATCTTCTCTCACTGGGTGCAGGTCAACTTTGTTTCTGGGGGTTAGTCACCTAATTGTCCTCCTAAGATAATGATCTAAACACTAGGGGAGCACAGGATGACTTCATGCTGAGGAGTCAATGTATTTGAACATTAGAGTGAGGTGTGGGGACACCTGCAGCACAGTAAGGAGCCCTGAATGATGGGAAATCCCTGCCCTGTGGGGGTGGGTAATGTGTAAGGAGGGGCTGGAGACCAGAGTCTCAGTCCCTCTCTGCTCAGCTCCTGCCTCTGCTTCCCAGTTACAAGTGAGTCTGCACTCTCAGACAACAGGGGCGCTGTGGGCTTGTCCCAGAGGGAGGGCTGAGGGGGTTCAGTTGGGAAACAAGCCCTGGGGACCTAACCTTTGTTCTCTGCTCTGTGCTCACTGAGACCAGCAGCTGTGACCTCCCAGTGCCCCCAGATGATGCTCCCCCACGCTCAGCTTTTAACAAATTTAGGCCAGGGAACACCCAAGAGAGGTAAAATTTGCATGAGGGTTCCTCCCTGCCCTCCCCTGAGGGGACAAGATAAGAGAGACTGTGTGCAGTTCTCTCACGTGTGGGGCTCAGAAGCAGAGTGTGGGCATCTCCACCATGGCCTGGACCCCTCTCCTCCTCGCCCTCCTCGCTCACTGCTCAGGTGATGGACTGAGGGTGGGGTGGGAGTGATGATGGGGGACACAATTTTTCTTATTTAATGAGAATGAGCTGTGAGAAATAACCCCAGTCTCACATCTCTGTGTCTCTACAACTCTGTTGCAGGGTCCTGGGCACAGTCTGGGCTGAGGCAGGAAGCCTCGGTGTCAGGGTCTGTGGGACAGAAGGTCACTCTCTCCTGCACTGGGAGCAGCAACAATGTTGGAATATTTGGTGCAGCCTGGTACCAACAGCTCCCTGGTGCTGCCCCCAAAACTGTGATGATTGGAAGCTCTAGGCCCTCAGGGATCCCAGATCGGTTCTCTGGCTCCAAATCCTGGAACACGGCCTCTCTGACCATCACCGGCCTCCAGCCTGAGGACGAGGCCAACTATCACTGTTCAAGTGGTAACACAATGACTCAGAGGCATTGGGAACTGAGACAAAAACCTGCCCCTGTTCCTCATGATCTCTCCTGAGACTATGACAAACAACAGAGAGGGTGACTGTAGCAGGTGGAGAGTGTCAGAGGCCCACTTTACAAGTACAGATGAACTTTAAGGGGGCAGTGATGCTCACATGGCTCTTTTAAACAGGTTTATGAAATTACAAAATGCATATGTTAAAGTTATTTGTTTAAAGCATATATTTAATTGTTATGAATGTAGTTACCTCATTATGCAGCTATTGTGAAAGTATAATTTTAGAACATTTCATTGTCCCTCAAAGAAATTTCCACCCATTTGCAAATCAGTCCTCGTCCACTCTGCTCAGTCCTTGGTAACTGCTGATCCTCTTCTCCTCTGTATAGATTTCCCTCGTGAGGACATTTCATTAGGTTAGATGCAAAAGGTTGGGAGAATTTTATGACTATTCTATTTTCCTTAATTGGTTTGTGTCTTGTTTTTGAGATCCATCAATGTTGTGATATGGTGAGTCGTTCATTTCTATGGCCATGTAACACTGCATTGTATGAACACAGTTCAGTTTGCCCATCCATCCATCTGCCCATCCACTCACCAACACTGGCTTGTTGTTTGTTTGTTTGTTTTTCTTTGGTTTTAGAGAGAGAGAGAAAGAGAGCAAGAGACAGACAGAAAGGGAGCGAGATGAGAAGCATCAACTCATAGTTGCAGCACTTTAGTTGTTCATTGATTGCTTCTCCTACATGCCTTGAACAGGGGGTTCTAGCTGAGCCAGTGACCCCTTTGTCAAGCCAGTGATCTGTGCTCAAGATAGCAACCTTGGGATTCAATCCAGGGACCTTCAGGCTCAAGACAACGACCATGGGGTCATGTTTATGATCCTGCACTCAAGTGAGCGATCTTTAGGTTTCAACCATGAGTCCTCAGATTCCCAGGCTGATGCTCTGTTCATGATGCCACACTAGGTCACGCAACGCTGGGTCGATTGTCGTCTTTTGTCAGTTGTGCATAGTGGTGCATGAAATGTGCATGCATTTGCTTGGGACATTTGTGTGCACGTTTTATGTTTTGTATTTAATTTTGAAAACAGAGGTTTTCAATTGTTGGACCAAAATATTCTATTGGAATTTATGTGTCATTATGGTAATGGCACATTAAATTTTTTGAGGAACTATCAGGTATTTTTCAATATGACTAAATGGGATACATTTCTAACAACAATGTATAAAGATTCCATTTCCACCACACCTTCACAAACAATTAATATTACCTTTCATTTTGATCACAGCCCTTCTTGTCTGGGTGGAATGATATCTCACTGCAGGGTGACTTGCATTGTCCCTCGTGGTCAGGGATGTTAGTCTGTCATGTGCTGTATCATTCTCCTCCTGTGATGAAAAGACAAGGCTCTGTGGGAGCCCATGGATCACTGACTTTATGAATTTGTAAACTGAATGATTGCTGAGATCACACACTCAGCCTGTGCTCACCTCTACACAGCAGAAAATTTTTGTTCAGAAATATAATTGCTCTTAGAGACAATGAAATGAGCAGTATGAGGCCACCCTATCATGTGAGGACCACAGACAGGGATGTTTTGTGGACACGAGCTGGGATGGGCTTGCAAAGTCACACCTCACATGTCTTGTCAGGGACTGTTGTACAATCTGCCTTCTGACCATGTCTGTCCCTTTGTCACTGCTCCAGGAGAACCTCTGGCCACTGTGCATCTTCTGAGGTCTCAGCCGAGGCCCCTCCTCTGGGAAGCACAGCCCGGAGGGAATCTGACTGCAGCCCCTTCTTACACAGCACCATCTTCACCATCCTCACGGCCCACATGCACTCTGCAGCCACATGATAAAGATTGCATGAGGATGTTTTCAAAAATGTGTGGTGGGAGAAAACCTGTAATTTTGAAAAAATCAATTTGTGTCGATTAAGTCTCTAGTAGTCTTTTCTTCTTATGGAAGCCCAAGTTGACTAACATGAGGTGCCCAGCTTGGATGTGGACCAGGGCAGCCTGGAGCCCCTGTTGTAACCACCAAGCTTCACCTGTAGGCACTGAAGGCATCCTCGCTCCCTACTGAGACTTCCTCCTTGTGGTCATCAGAGAATAGCATTCTTACTCCATAATTTAATGTATGGCCGTGCAGCACCAGAAATAATTTCTAAGTCCACTAGGATGTATGTCTCTCACTTTGGGAAACAGAAACCTGACCCGTTAGGACCAGCCTAGATCTGTCACTACCCCCGTTTCCATGACACCCATGGGACAGCAGAATAATGAGAACCGACCAATGCTGTTAGTAAGTTTCATAAGATCAAGGGGTTTTTGACAAGTTTGTTCACTGCACTATCCCGAGTACCTTAAGCAGTGTCTGGCACGTAGGAGGGTCACATTAAGTACACTTTAAATAAATAATGACAACAATACTATTTTCTTGAGCCAGCGATCCTCAACCAGTGTGCTGCAAGAACATCTCAAACATGCACTATTTGACTATCGAGTAGGGGCACTGACCTCTTTTCTCATAGAATGTCAAATTAAAAAAAAGAGAGAGAGAACAACCAATATAACAATAGCCATGCAGTGTGAATAAATAAAAATATAACTATTTTTGTTTTGTCAGAGCAGCAAACAATATAGTTTTTGGTGTGGTGCAGTATTTCAGTGCTTAGTTTATGAGTGCCATGAGGCAAATAAGGTAACAGAGTGTGGGCATCGCCCAGCTTTGAATAAGTGACTGAGAACACAAATCCCTTTTCCAGTGATCTCAGAAAACTCTGGTTACAAGAAGGAGAAAGTCTCCTTCTGGGCTAGTGGGTCTCTAATGCCTCTCTCATACCTGCTGATCTCCCTCAGTGATGGCTCCTAACCTCCAGTTCATGGGCTCTTCCAGGCAGCCATGTTGGGTAGAATGGACCAGCACTGCTTTATCTGCATTGTGTTTAGATTTGTAAGTTTGCGTTCTATTTCTGGCTTCCTGTTTACCATGGTGATACAGAGTGTCCTTTTAAAATGAATATAGTTAAATAAACAGTGTATCTAAAGAAAATTGTTAAATGAATACTAGTTCAGGTGGAGTCTTGAAATGGAAGAAGTAATGGCTTGACCATGGTTAGCATTTGACAAACAGCTCTATCATGGGGAGAGGAGAGTGGGGTTTGCTGGGGTGGGTCTAAGTTTCAATCCTTGCTCCATTTTTTATAAATGACTTCTAGGAATGTTTCCCATTTTTAAAAATAATTTTTATTGAATTTATTGGGTGACACTGGATAGCAAAATTATGCAGATTTCAAGTGCCCATTTCTATAACATCATCTGTACACTTTCCTGTGTGTTCACCATCCAAAGTCAAGTCTCTTTCCACCATCATTGTCCCCCCTGAGGCTCTTCTTCCCTCATCCATCCTTCCCTCCTGAAGTCAGTACACTGACCACATCAGATGCTCCCAGGACACAGGGCAGCAGGAACTCTCATTTATGCTCCAGTAAATCAAATGCCACTGTCACTGTGGGAGACACTTTGTCAGTTTCTTACAAAGGTAAACCTACTTTTTTTTTGTAAGACAGTGCAGAAATCACACCATTAGGTATTTTCAAAAACAATCACTGGTCTCCAAATAAGCACATGCATGTCAAGTTCACAGCTCCTTTATTCATGTTTATTACAATTTAAAAGCAACTGCTGTGTCGTTCAATAGGTGAATAAATACACAAATTATGTACCTGTAAACGAAGGAAAGTGCTTCAATAGGGTAACCCAACATGCATAGTTCTAAGTGAAAGCAGCCAATCTGAACAAGCTAAAACTGAGGAGTGGAGGATGGAGGTTGGAGGGACCCTGAGCTCCCATCCCAGGGCACCATGTTTATGGCATCCACCAGAGGGCGCCCGTGTCCCACTTTCTCATTTGGGAGTCCTCCCTGACTCGTGCAGGTCTCCTGTGACATCCTGGGACTGAAGCCCTGCACACTCCTACACTCTCCTTTTGTCAGCTAGATCTGTGGCATGGATCAAGGTGGGGTTTGCTCAGCCTCCAGAGTAGGGTAGATTTGCATTGAGATGTCTGACTCTCGTGGTCTGGATGACAAATAAGATGTGTAAAGGCTCAGGCTGGGCTGTGCTGCTGAGGGGCAGTCTCAGGGCGTCCCCAGCATGGCCTGGGCTCAGCTCCTCCTCCCTCTCCTTTCTCACTGCTCAGTTGGTGCCTGCAGAGAATTCTGAAAATTAAGCTGTTTTTCACCTGAAAAGATGACCTTTCCTATTTCCCTAGGAACAGGGTCTATTCTGTCGCCACTGATGACCATGTTGTTTCCTCCTTGCAGGGACCTGGACTGAGGTTGTGTTGAATTGGCCTTGTTTTTTTTTTGGGGGGGGGGGCGGCTCTCCAGGATAGAAGGCCACCATCTCCTGCACATTCAGCAGTGGCAACTTTGGTATGATTATATATGTACTGGTACCAGCAACACCTGGGTGTGGTCCCCCCACCACTGTGATATATGAGGACAACCAAAGAGCCCCCGGGGTTCCCGACTGGTTCTCTGGCTCCATCGACAGTTCTTCCAACTCACCTCCCTGACACTCTCTGGGCTCCATCCTAAGAACGAGGCAGATGACTACTGTCTGACTAGTTATGGCCGCAGCTATGATCACACAGTGGATCTGGCCCATGGGGGAGCGAGACCAAAAGTTCCCAGAGCCTCCTTGTCCTGGGTCTGCTCTCACTGTCCCCTCAGATACCAGTGCTCTCTTCTGTCCCCTGATGAAAAGTGTGTGTAGATATTGTGGGTTCATGAGTCTATTTTCTTTTCAAATGTCCACCATGCCTTGATGGACAAATGCTTATTTCATTTGAACTCACTTTATGGAGGTGATTTAGTTTAGAACAGGGTTTCTGAGCCTCTGGACATATGACAATGGGGCTGGGTCATTGCTTCAGGAGAGGACTGTTCTGTGCATGTGGGAAAATAAGAAGCATTCTTTGGGCTCCACACATCACAAGGCAGTAGGCCCTGCTCTCTAAATCATGACACACAACACACCTCCAGACAGTTCCGGGTATTCCCTGAGGGGACACACCACCCTTGTTTGAGAACCACTGAGCTAAAAGAACGTGCTTGTAGCTGGACACTCAGGACTTTGGCCATGAGGAGGTGTGTGGCCTGTCACCCACAATGGGCACTGATGAGTGTTCCTGAGATTTCCACACAGCTGTCTGTGAAGACAGTTCACTCACAGGCAATTATATCTGTGGTTTGCTTCCTGTGCTCCCTGATTGGAACACCATAACTGTGTCCTCTCTGGCCTGCAGGAGTCCCTTGAGCAAAGATCATTCTGTGGTCTCAGAAGGTGCTTCCTCTCAGGCCTCTCCCAAGGGGTGAAGCCATCTCCATCCTCCTCAGTGTGGAGTGTGAGCTGAGCTCAGCACCAGGACTCAGGGAGGGGTTGGCGGTCACTGAGGGACACACATTTGCATGGACAGCCCCTCCTCTGGCAGAGGGGGGAGAAGAAAAGGAGGCCTGGGGCAGCCCAGCCCCACTGTGGGCTCAGGGCTGTGAGCACCATGGCCTGGACCCCTCTCCTCCTCGTGCTCCTCTCTCACTGCGCAGGTGGGGACAGACCTCCCGGACACACGGCAGCTGTCCAACCTGTATCAGCCACTTTGGTTCAGACTCTGAGAAACTTTACTTCAGTTTTTTTTCCATGTGTCATCTGTGTTTGCAGGTTCCCTGTCCCAGCCTGTGCTGACTCAGCCGCCCTCCCTCTCTGCATCTCCTGGAGCATCAGCCAGACTCACCTGCACCCTGAGCAGTGGCTTCAATGTGGGCAGCTACTACATATACTGGTACCAACAGAAGCCAGGGAGCCCTCCCCATTATCTCCTGAATTACAAATCAGACTCAGATAAGGGCCAGGGCTCCGGGGTCCCCAGCCGCTTCTCTGGATCCAAAGACACCTCAGCCAATGCGGGGCTCCTGCTCATCTCTGGGCTCCAGCCTGAGGACGAGGCGGACTATTACTGTGCTACAGATCATGGCAGTGGGAGCAGCTTCCGTTACTCACAGTGTCTCAGATGACGAGGAAGTGAGACAAAAACCCCTGAGCACACAGTCCTTGTCTCTGAGCCTGTTTAATTGAGAAACATCTAACAGTGCCTCACTGAGGGGTGACTCCGCAGTTACACCTGTTTGAGACCAGGAGTGAGGGACTCGGTTAGTAGTGCAGGGCATCCCAGAAAACCACACAGGTGAGGTTATAGAGCCTATCTACCTGTGCCCACGGGGTAGTAGTAAGCAAACAAATTAACACTGTGTCTGCATCTACACATGATGACCAAGTGAGTCATGTTCACCCTCAAATCTTATGCCGCAAAGTGTCAGTACTGTGCTGCTGCTGATATATCCACAGTGATGTGTTAATACTCACCTTGGTCACAGACACAGTTTCTTCTCTCTGGATCAGCCTTCAAGTCTAACTGGACCCAGATCCCCAGAGCATCACTGACAGCCCCTCACTCTGTCCCTCCTTGTCCCTCCTCTGCTGGGGGACCCTCCCCCTCCTGGTCTCTCTGGCCCTTCAGGTCTTAGCTCCATCTCCCTGTTTGGTTATCAGAGAAAACTGACGAGGTCTTGCTGTAAGGGGGTGATTAACAAGTATTAGATCACAATAACATTTCTTCATAATCTTATTCCCACTCTGCTCTCCAAATTGTAGTTGTCTCCTCCCCACCACCGACAGCCAGTCTTTTAAATATGACAATTTATGATTAATTTTCCTTAAAAATGATTTAATGAGCCTTGGATTACTGGCATATAGGAGCCTTTGACACATTTAGTATTCCTCTCCCAGAATCACTGAGGTCTTCACAATGTTAGTCTTGATGTCACAAATGAAAGCCTGCTGCATATTTAGCATAAACGAAATGTTTTTTCTCATTACATATAATGTTAGGTTTTCTAATAAAATCAGCACTAGTTTGGCCACACACACATTTTGCTCTGATTAGTGAAGTCACACGCATTTGTCCTTTTCTAAAATAATAGTAAAGACTCTTGTGTTCACCCCCAGGGCAGTATCGTTATCACAGCCACTGTGGACAATGGCTGTGGTGAGACTTGTAGGGAGAAGTGGGTCATGTGCCCACCGCCCACTCTGTGCTTCCAGAACTGAAGACCCCACAGCTCTGGTTCTTGTGCCTGCGGGACAGCAGTGGACAGAATTCTCTCACTCCTCGAGACCTGGACTTCTGACTAAATAGAATCGTCATACTAGGTAATCTACACCATATTCCTTGTTCCTGTGTCAGATGTGCCCTGGTGCTTGTTCAGTGGCCTTCCGGACACTGACCTTCCTTAGCTGGAGCTCCAGGACCTGGAGGGTCTTACAGAGGACCAGTCCCAGGAATGGATTTGCATAGAGAACCACCCTCAGGGGATGGAGAGAGTATAAGGGAGACAGGAGGCCACCTGTCCTTATGCTGAGGAAATGGCTCCCTGAAGGTCCATGGGGCAAAGTCTCCCTTTCTCTCTCTCTCTCTCTCTCTCTCTCTCTCTCTCTCTCTCTCTCTCTCATACACACACACACACACACACACCCCGCTCTAAGTGCATACTGTTCTGGACTCTGCATTTCTCAGGGGTCTCTGTGTCTCCAGAAGTTAAGGCTCAGCCTGTGCTGACCCACTGTTCTCAGTGTTAAAATCTCCAAGAGGCCCTGGCGGGACAGCTTGGTTGACAGGAGCAATGCCCCGAAGCACAGAGGTGGTCAGTTCAACCCCCGGTCAGGGCACATGCAGGACAGACTGACGTTATATCTCACTCTCTCTGTCTTCCCCTTCTCTCACTAAAATCAATAAACAATAAAATTTAAAAAGCAATCTCTAAGAGGCAGACTCTCCATCAGCAGGAACCAGCAGCGACATGAGCGTGGCTGGGGTCCTGTTACAGGGCAGACAGGGAATGCCCTGAGCACCTGTTCTGCTGGGATGGGTTTCAGTCTCAGGGCCCAAGAGTGAGTCTCTGCTCTCCGTCAGCAGCTCTGTCCCATCACTGCTCCTGAGGCTGATCATTTTATTCATTCTGGAACAGCAGTTTGCTCTCCTTGACCATCGCTGGGCTCCAGCCTGATTCTGAGGCTGAGGCTCACAGCTCAGCGTAGGCAGCAGCCTCTCTGATCACACAGTTCTCCAGGACAACGGGTCCATCCTTACCCTGCATGTGGGGTCCTCAAAGAGCACCATGTAACCGCCCCAAGAAAGGATGCAGGATGGGTTCCCACTGACAATGGTGTGTATAACTCAGGACTACTAAGGATAATATAAGTGAACACAACAACAACAAAAAGCTACACCGGCACAACGGGCAAGTTATATAGGCAACGTAGTGGTGACTACATCTGTGGTTGTGATAACAAACGTTCACATACTTTAAAAAGTAACAGAAATGGATTTCAGGATTTATGTATGGGAATATTTATTTTCTCAGATTTTCCAATTCCATTAGCAGGTGCTGAACACACATGCTCAGAGGATCCACCTCTCTGACCGTCAGTGGTTACTACCCAGGGTCACCGGCAAGCAGCCTCTCCTTTCTGGCCATGTCACCTGCTCTGACCTCTGACTCAGGGCTCTTCCCCACTCTGCCAGGGGGATCACCTGACATCCTCCCAATCTGACTGACACGGCACAGCTTTGACCAGGCCACTCGGGCCCGCCTCCTGCATGCGCACCCCCACATGCGCCAGGGAAACTGGCACCGTATGTGTTCCTGTTGCACCTGTTACCTGTCCTGTTACCTATATGCTCAGTGCCTACACAGCAGATAGTGTTGGAGCTATACGGGTACAGTGGATAAATATCGACATTTTGAAAAATATAGTTTTTTATGGAGATAAATATCCAAGTGTGAGCATATATCTGTTCCCACAGTGACTTATAAAGGTCTTTTCTCATCTCACTCTAGTGAGAGGTCCTAGACTCTATAAAGACTGCTATAAAAAGACCATTCTGTGTGGTGTGTTTCTGGATTTCAGAGTGGCTGGAGGATGTGAGCCCTGTGACCAGCAGGGGGAGTCATACAGTGTGTCAGAGTGTGGGTGCTGGGCCAGACAGCTGGTAAGCCACCCATCACCTTCTGGAGAAGTTGGGCAAACAGTGTTTTCACTCAAGTGTGACCCCCTTCCTTTCTCAGACCCCTTTCCCATTTCTCTATGAGCTCCTGGGTCTGGATCCCACTCCTCAGTGCTTCAAATTTGGGTCAGCTCTCTCTTTCTCAATTTGGAGCCTTTGTCCAAATGTGGGACTGGTTGGAGCTTATAGACTTCTGGGAGCTGAATGCATTTCCAGGAGGAAGTCAGCTTCTAGAAAATCTGCCCAGAAGGTAAGAGTTAGTTTTGGGCTGGACGCCCCATGGAACCTCAGAAGACAGAGCTCTGTGGTGTCACCACCATGTCCTGGAGTCCTTCTCTCTCAGCGCTTACAGAGTGAGCCTTTGTCAGGTTTACAGAAAGGAGACCCCAAACTCACAAAGGACCTGGTTTTTCAGTTCCACAAGGAGCAGGTGTTGTGACACCAGACTCACAACCTTTAGTATCAGCATGTTGGTAACGTGGGCAGAAAGTCACCCCTTTCTGCACTGGAAGCCTTTGCCATGGGGGGTATTCCAGAGTCAGACAGAATCCCCATAAATGTCATGCTGAAGTCATGTAGAACGCAGCCTTAATGGAAATGCAGCCTGGGTGACGGCTCCAACGTACACGGTGCTCTTCCCCCTCGGGCACGTGGGCTGAGCCCTTTTCTCTGCTACTCTTGCTCTGCCCATTGCTCCATTGTCCTGACTATGACCAGGAATAGTCATAGCGAGTAGCTGTTCACTCACTGGGGGGTCTTTATTGTCACTTCTGCACCTGCACCAGAGAGTCTAAGGCCACATCGTGCATTGGGATCTTTAAGAATTTTGACTGGTATGTTCCCATCAATGCCGAGTCCCAACTATTGTTTTCACTTCTTTGTTGAATTGCTGGACACTTGTAGAGTAATTTTGAATAATAATAAAGGTAAAAGTCACCTTGCTTATTCTTGATTTTGGGAAAATGTCACCCTTCATGATAACATTTCTCAGTTGCTGTCCTAAGAATAAAATTGTGTGAGACAGTATTATTTAATTATAGTTATTTTATTTTATCCTTTTTTTAGTGAGAGAGAGGGAAAGCATATAAGGACAGACAAACAAGAAGAAAGATGAGAAGTATCAGCTCATAGTTGTGGCACCTTAGTTGTTCATTGATTGTTTTTTCATATGTGCCTTGATGGGGGGGGCACTACAGCAGAGTGAATGGCCCCTTGTTAAAGCCAGAGACCTTGGGCTCAAGCCAAGACCATGGGCTTCAAGGCAGTGACCTTTGGGCTCAAGTCTATGATCACACGCTCAAGCTGGCTACCTGCATCCTCAGTAGCCCAAGATGACACTCTATCCAATGTGCCACCTCCTGGTCAGGCTTTAATCATGTATTATTATGCTGTATTATATAAAGTGACATATTATAAGTGTACATCAACTTATTCTGGCATCGGACCACTTTAGTTAATATTGTATTTAAAACATCTAAATCAGTATTTAACATTATTGGTCTGTAATATTATGTTTTCTACAATTGTTTCACGCATTTGACACTGTGAAACCTACTTTTAAAAAAACTTGGGGAAATAATAAAAATCAGAGCAGAAATAAATGAAATAGAGAACAAAAAAACTATAGAAAAAATTAATAAAACAAGGAGCTGGTTCTTTGAAAAGATCAACAAAATTGACAAACCCTTGGCAAGACTCACCAAGGAAAAAAGAGAAGGGGCTCATATAAACAAAATCCAAAATGAAAGAGAAGAAATCACCACAGACATCATAGATATACAAAGAATTACTGGAGAATACTACAAAAAACTATATGACACCAAATTCAACAAGCTAGAAGAAATGGATAAATTCCTAGAACAATACAACCTTCCTAGACTGAGTCATGAAGAAGCAGAAAGCCTCCTGATTTATTGATGTCACCCCATTAAAATAAAAATTTATTTATAAAAAAAAGAAGAAGCAGAAAGCCTAAACAGACCAATTAGCAAGGAAGAAATAAAAAAAACTATTAAAAACCTCTCCAAAAATAAAAGTCCAGGCCCAGACGGTTATATTAAGTAAATTCTATCAAACATTCAAAGAAGACTTGGTTCCTATTCTACTCAAAGTCTTCCAAAAAATTGAAGAAGAAGCAATACTTCCAAACACATTTTATGAGGCCGACATAACCCTCATTCCGAAACCTGGAAAGAACAGCACAAAAAAAGAAAACTACAGACCAATATCTCTAATAAATACAGATGCTAAAATACTAAACAAAATACTAGCAAATTGAATACAACAACACATTAAAAAATAATACATCATGATCAAGTGGGATTCATCCCAGAATCTCAAGGATGGTTCAATATACGTAAAACGGTAAACATAATACACCATATCAACAAAACAAAGAACAAAAACCACATGATCTTGCTCTGGCCGGTTGGCTCAGCGGTAGAGCGTCGACCTAGCGTGCGGAGGACCCGGGTTCGATTCCCGGCCAGGGCACATAGGAAAAGCGCCCATTTGCATCTCCACCCCTCCGCCGTGCCTTCCTCTCTGTCTCTCTCTTCCCCTCCCGCAGCCAAGGCTCCATTGGAGCAAAAGATGGCCCGGGCGCTGGGGATGGCTCTGTGGCCTCTGCCCCAGGCGCTAGAGTGGCTCTGGTCGCAATATGGCGACACCCAGGAGGGTCGCAACATGGCGACGCCCAGGATGGGCAGAGCATCGCCCCCTGGTGGGCAGAGCGTCGCCCCCTGGTGGGCGTGCCGGGTGGATCCCAGTCGGGCGCATGCGGGAGTCTGTCTGACTGTCTCTCCCTGTTTCCAGCTTCAGAAAAATGAAAAAAAAAAAAAAAAAAAACCCACATGATCTTATCAATAGATGCAGAAAAGACATTTGATAAAATACAACACAACTTTATGTTTAAGACACTCAACAAAATGGGTATAGAAGGAAAATATCTCAACATGATAAAGGCCATATATGATAAACCATCAGTCAACATCATATTCAGTGGCATAAAACTAAGGACTTTCCCCCTTAAATCAGGAACAAGACAGGGTTATCCACTCTCTCCACTCTTATTTAACGTGATGTTAGAAGTTCTGGCCAGAGAAATCAGACAAGAGAAAGAAATAAAAGGCATCCATATCAGAAAAGAAGAAGTAAAGGTATCACATTTTGCAGATGATATGATTCTATACATCGAAAACCCCAAAGACTCCACAAAAAGATTACTACAAACAATAAACCAATACAGTAAGGTTGCAGGATACAAAATTAACATACAAAAGTTCATAGCCTTTCTATATGCCAACAATGAAATATTAGAAAACAAACTCAAAAAAATAATCCCCTTCACGATTGCAACAAAAAAAATAAAATACCTAGGAATAAACATAATAAAGAATGTAAAGAACCTATCTAACAAAAACTACAAAGCATTATTAAGGGAAATCGAAAAAAAGATACAATGAGATGGAAAAATATTCCTTGTTCTTGGATAGGAAGAATAAATATAATCAAAATGGCCATATTATCCAAAGCAATTTTTTTAATAAATAAATTTTTACTACTGTTAATGGGGTGACATCAATAAATCAGGGTACATATATTCAAAGAAAACATGTCCAGGTTATCTTGTCATTCAGTTATGTTGCATACCCATCACCCAAAGTCAGATTGTCCTCCCTCACCCTCTATCTAGTTTTCTTTGTGCCCCTCCCCCTTCTCCTTCACCTCTCCTCCTTCTATCCCGCGCCCTCCCTCCCCCTCACCCCCGGTAACCACCACACTCTTGTCCATGTCTCTTAGTCTCGTTTTTATGTCCCCCCAACATATGGAATCATGTAGTTCTTGGTTTTTTCTGAGTTACTAATTTCACTCTGTATGTTATCAAGATCCCACCATTTTGCTGTAAATGATCCGATGTCATCATTTCTTATGGCTGAGTAGTATTCCATAGTGTATATGTGCCACATCTTCTTTATCCAGTCTTCTATTGAGGGGCTTTTTGGTTGTTTCCATGTCCTGGCCACTGTGAACAATGCTGCAATGAACATGGGGCTACATGTATCTTTATGTATCAATGTTTCTGAGTTTTGGGGTATATACCCAGTAGAGGGATTGCTGGGTCATAAGGTAATTCTATTTTCAGATTTTTGAGGAACCACCATACTTTCTTCCATAATCGTTGTACATTCCCAACAACAGTGAATGAGGGTTCCTTTTTCTCTACAGCCTCTCCAGCATTTTCTATTACCTCTCTTGTTCATAATAGCTAATTTAACAGGTGTGAGGTGGTATCTCATTGTAGTTTTGATTTGCATTTAACTAATGAAGATGAGCATCTTTTCATATATCTGTTGGCCATTTGTATTTCTTCCTGGGAGAAGTGTCTGTTCATGTCCTCCTCCCATTTTTTTATTGGATTGTTTGTTTGTTGTTGAGTTTTATGAGTTCTTTGTACATTTTGGATATTAGGCCCTTATCTGAGCTGTTGTTTGAAAATATCATTTCCCATTTAGTTGGCTGTCTATTTATTTTGTTGTCAGTTTCTCTTGCTGAGCAAAAACCTTTTAGTCTGACGTAGTCCCATTCGTTTATCTTTGCCTTCACTTCTCTTGCCTTTGGAGTCAAATTCATAAAAAATGCTCTTTAAAACCCAGGTCCATGAGTTTAGTACCTATGTCTTCTTCTATGTACTTTATTGTTTCAGGTCTTATATATTTAGGTCTTTGATCCATTTTGAATTAATTTTAGTACAAGGGGACAAGCTGTAGTCCAGTTTCATTCTTTTGCACGTGGCTTTCCAGTTTTCTCAGCACCACTTGTTGAAGAGGCTTTCTTTTCTCCATTGTGTGTTGTTGGTCCCTTTATCAAAAATTACTTGACCATATATATGTGGTTTTATTTCTGGACTTTCTATTCTGTTCCATTGGTCTGAGTGTCTATTTTTCTGCCAATACCATGCTGTTTTGATTGTCATGGCCCTATAATATAGTTTGAAGTCCGGTATTGTAATGCCCCCAGCTTCATTCTTTTTCTTTAGGATTGCTTTGGCTATTCGGGGTTTTTTATAGTTCTATATAAATCTTATAATTTTTTTTTGTTCCATTTCTTTAAAGAATGTCATAGGAATTTTGATGGGAATTGCATTAAATTTATAGATTGCTTTGGGTAATATGGCCGTTTTGATTATATTTATTCTTCCTATCCACGAACAAGGAATATTTTTCAATCTCATTGTATCTTTTTCAGTTTCTCTTAACAATGCTTTGTAGTTTTCATTATATAGGTTTTTTTACATTCTTTGTTATGTTTATTCCTAGGTATTTTATTTTTTTTGTTGCAATCGTGAAGGGGATTATTTTTTGAGTTCGTTCTCAAATGTTTCATTATTGGCATATAGAAAGGCTATGGACTTTTTTTTTATATAAATAAATTTTTATTTTAATGGGGTGACATCAATAAATCAGGGTACATACATTCAAAGAAAACATTTCCAGGTTATCTTGTTATTTAGTTCTGTTGCATACCCATCATCCAAAGAGAGATTGTCTTCCGCCATCCTCCATCCAGTTCTCTCTGTACCCCTCCCCCTCCCCTCTCCCTCCTTCCCTCCCCCCACCCCCCATAGCCAGCACACTCCTGTTCATGCCTCTTAGTCTCGCTTTTATGTCCCACCAATGTATGGAATCCTGCAGTTCCTGTTTTTTTCTGATTCACCCATTTCACCCCGCACAATGCTACCAAGACTCCACCATTCCGCTATAAGTGATCCGATGTCACCCTTTCTCCTAGCTGAATAATATACCATGGTGTATATGTGCCCCGTCTTCTTTATCCAGTCCTCTATTTTTTTTTTAATAAATTTTTATTAATGGTAATGGGATGACATTAATAAATCAGGGTACATATATTCAAAGAAAACATGTCTAGGTTATTTTGTCATCAAATTATGTTGCAAACCCCTCGCCCAAAGTCAGATTGTCCTTCGTCACCCTCTATCTAGTTCTCTGTGCCCCTCCCCTCCCCCTAACTCTCCCTCCCTCCCTCCCATGTCCTCCCTCCCCCCCCCACCCTTGGTAACCACCACACTCTTGTCCATGTCTCTTAGTCTCATTTTTATGTTCCACCAATGTATGGAATCATGTAGTTCTTGTTTTTTCTGATTTACTTATTTCACTCCTTATAATGTTATCAAGATCCCACCATTTTGCTGTAAATGATCTGATGTCATCATTTCTTATGGCTGAGTAGTATTCCATAGTGTATATGTGCCACATCTTCTTTATCCAGTCTTCTATTGAAGGGCTTTTTGGTTGTTTCCATGTCTTGGCCACTGTGAACAGTGCTGCAATGAACATGGGGCTACATGTGTCTTCACGTATCAATGTTTCTGAGGTTTTGGGGTATATACCCAGTAGACAGTCCTCTATTTTTTTTACAGTGATTAACAGCCTTTAAGCAAACTCTTGGCCAATACAGCAAGAATCCATGAATGAGTAGTGTCCTTAACATGTTCCCCAAGTCCAAGTTGGCCCCATCACCATGCCAAATCCCCGAAAAATGCAACCCAACCACAGTTCAGTCTGTTAGGAGCCGCCACAGGGAGCAGGAGTCCAGGAAAGTTCCCCACAGGAAAAGTCCGCATGGCACTGGAATTGTTGTCACCATTCTATACTTTGCAGCTCATGTCCAAGTCCCAATGACCGCTGCTTCTAGCTGGTAATGATTCCGGCAGACTGGAAAAAACCATTTGCAGCATGCGTGGATATGGAGCTTCTGTTCTCCTCTGCCTGGAGAGTTGAGACCAGGTTGCTTTTCCCTGGAGCTCTGTGACTGTGGCCTGGTAAAGAGAACCTTGGGATACACTAAGCTGGGTGGCAAAGGTAAATTCATAATACAAGTTGGCATAAGGAGGAAAGAGAGCTCTAAATTAAGAGTAGGTCTCAGCCTGAAATATGAGTGGGGCATTGAGGTAGGAGGGATAAAGGAAACACTATATATTAAGCAAAGCAGCAGAAAATAGGACTATCAACACCCACAACAGAGATCTTTGAGGGAAGAATAAAAACCCTGACTATTCAGGCAAAACATAGTTAAGTGGCCCTTGTGCAAATGAGATCAGTTTACCTGCTTCTTGGAAGAAATACCCTAGGCTCGTCCACAGTGTCGTAGATGGGGCCGACGGCCCTGGGCACCTTCAGCCTTCAGTGGCAAACCCCAGCTTTCTGGGCAAGGTTAGGTCATAGGTGGTTGGAGCAGGGCTGGAAGAGACTGAACCCTCCCTTAGAGGAGCGAGGGGGAAGCCCACCTTCCAGTGTCCCTGTTTCCTCACAGCAGAGGCGTGTAAGCCTGGCAGGCTTTAGCTCAATGACCTTCCTTTCCACTATTGAAGCAGGACCCAGATGGCATCCTATGAGACCCTTTTGGGTGTTGGAGCCTTTAAGGGTGTATCCTAAAAGCTGGTAGTTCCCCTGATCTCTATTGGGCTTTTTCTGCCTCTAGGTATCTTAAAAGCCATTCTCAGAAGATCTCGCTGAGGGGTTTGAGGATCCCCTTCCGCCTATATAAATCTTTTCCATATATCTGGAGCTATTTGGAAAAAAGACAAAACAGTGTTATTAGCTAGATCTAATAAAGAAGGTAGTAGTTTGCAGGCGAAAAAGATTTGGTTTCTCCTGTTCATCAGCATTCAAAAGAAATGTAAATTTTTTTTTTTTTTAAGTAAAAAGCATGATATGGTAGACCCATCGGAGTCATTGGCCTGCTGTGCAGGATTCCCGGGTTCGATTCCCGGCCAGAGCACACAGGAGAAGCGCCCATCTACCTCTCCATTCCTCCCCCTCTCCTTCCGCCCGCAGCCAAGGTTCCACCGGAGCAAATCCACCCTGGACCCTAAGGATGGCCCCATGGCCTCTGCCCCAGTCACCAGAATGGCTCCGGTTGCAACAGAGCAACATCCCAGATGGGCAGAGCATTCCCCCCGGTAGGCATGCAAGGTGGATCCCAGTCAGGCACATGCAGGAGTCTGTCTGACTGCCTCCCCATCCCCATCCTCAGAAATATACAAAAAATAAATAAATAAAAGAAAAATACTAAAAAAAAAAGGGGGGGGCATACCCTTGTGCTAAAGCACCAGGGAGCATGGAGTGAGCTTGAGTATGTCCTATGAAACATGGAGATCTATGTTTCTATATAAGTCTTTGAAGAAGGAGGAACTGCTGAAATAGTTTATCAGCATTTCTCCCTAAGACAGCAGTCTTTATAGTGGGAACACCATACGTAAATATTTGCTGTCTGTCTATAGATTAAGGGGGGAATATGGCAAATGCTGAAAGGCCATGATCTTTGTGCCCCTCCCCTCCCCCAACCCCCTCCCTCTCCTCCCCCCACCCTGTAACCCCCACACTGTTGTTTATGTCTCTGAGTCTCATCTTTATGTCCCACCTATGTGTGGAAACATATAGTTCTTAGTTTTTTCTGATTTACTTCTTTCACTCAGTATAATGTTATCAAGGCCCATCCATGTTGTTGTAAAAGATCTGATGTCATCATTTCTTGTGGCTGAGTAGTATTCCATAGTATATATATACCAAAGCTTTTTAATCCACTCGTCCTCTGATGGACACTTGGGCTGTTTCCAAATCTTTGCTATTGTGAACAATGCTGCCATAAACATGGGGGTGCATTTCTTCTTTTCAAACAGTGCTATGGTGTTCTTGGGGTATATTCCTAACAGTGGTATAGCTGGGTCAAAAGGCAGTTCGATTTTTAATTTCTTGAGGAATCTCCATATTGTTTTCCACAGTGGCTGCACCAGTCTGCATTCCCACCAGCAGTGCAGGAGGGTTCCCTTTTCTCCACATCCTCGCCAGCACTTATTCTGTGTTGTTTTATTGATGAGCGCCATTCTGACTGGTGTGAGGTGGTATCTCATTGTGGTTTTAATTTGCATTTCTCTAATCATTAATGATGTTGAACATTTTTTCATATGCCTATTGGCCATCTGTGTGTCCTCTTTGGAGAAGTGTCTATTCATTTCTTTTGCCCATTTTTGGATTGGATTGTTTGTTTTCCTGGTATTAAGTTTTACAAGTTCTTTATAAATTTTGGTTATTAACCCCTTATCAGACACTATGTCAAATATATTCTCCCATTGTGTAGTTTGTCTTTTTATTCTGTTCTTATTGTCTTTAGCTGTGCAGAAGCTTTTTAGTTTGATAAAGTCCCATTTGTTTATCCTGTCTTTTATTTCACTTGCCTGTGGAGACAAATCAGCAAATATATTGCTGCGACAGATGTCAGAGAGCTTACTGCCTATGTTTTCTTCTAAGATGCTTATGGTTTCACGGCTTATATTCAAGTCTTTTATCCATTTTGAGTTTATTTTTGTGAGTGGTGTAAGTTGGTGGTCTAGCTTCATTTTTTTGCAGGTAGCTGTCCAGTTTTCCCAACACCATTTGTTGAAGAGGCTGTCTTTACTCCATTGTATTGTCTTACCTCCTTTGTCAAATACCAGTTGTCCATAGAGCTGTGGGTTTATTTCTGAGTTCTCTGTTCTGTTCCATTGATCTATGTGCCTGTTCTTATGCCAGTACCATGCTGTTTTGAGTACAATGGCCTTATAATATAACTTGATATCTGGAAGTGTGATACCTCCCGCTTTTTTCTTCCTTTTCAGGATTGCTGAAGCTATTCGTGTTCTTTTTTGGTTCCATATAAATTTTTGGAATATGTGTTCTATGTCTTTGAAGTAAGTCATTGGTATTTTCATTGGTATTGCATTGAATTTATAAATTGCTTTGGGTAATATAGACATTTTAATGATGTTTATTCTTCCTAACCATGAACACGGTATATGCCTCCACTTATTCGTATCTTCCCTGATTTCTTTTATCAATGTTTTATAATTTTCCGAGTACAAGTCTTTAATCTCCTTGGTTAGATTTATTCCTAGGTACTTTATTTTTTTGGTTGCAATGGTAAAGGAGATTGATTCCCTGATTTCTCTTTCTGACAGTTCATTATTAGTGTATAAAATGCCTCTGATTTCTGAGTATTGATTTTATATCCTGCCACCTTGCCAAATTCTTTTATCAGGTCTAGTAGTTTTTTGACTGAGACTTTAGGGTTTTCTATATACAATATCATGTCATCTGCAAATAATGATAGTTTTACTTCTTCTTTTCCAATTTGGATGCCTTTTATTTCTTTTTCTTGTCTGATTGCTGTGGCTAGGACTTCCAGAACTATGTTGAATAAGAGTGGTGAAAGGGGGCACCTCTGCCTTGTTCCTGATCTTAAGGGGATTGCTTCTAATTTTTGCCCATTGAGTATGATGTTGGCTGTGGGTTTGTCATAGATGGCCTTTATCATGTTGAGGTATGTTCCCTGTATTCCCACTTTGCTGAGAGTTTTGATCATGAATGGGTGCTGGACTTTATCAAATGCTTTTTCTGCATCTATTGAAATTATCATGTGGTTTTTCTCCTTTCTTTTGTTTATGTGATGAATCACATTGATTGATTTGCGAATATTGTACCAGCCTTGCCTCCCAAGAATAAATCCTACTTGATCATGGTGTATGATTTTTTCCATATATTGCTGGATCCGGTTTGCTAATATTTTGTTGAGGATTTTTGCATCTAAGTTTATCAGGGATATTGGCCTATAGTTTTCTTTTTTTGTGTTGTCTTTGCCTGGTTTTGGAATCAGAATTATGCTCGCCTCATAAAAGCAGTTTGGAAGTCTTCCTTCCTCTTGAATTTTTTGAAATAGCTTGAGAAGGATAGGAGTTAGTTCTTCTTTGAATATTTGGTAGAATTCACTTGTGAAGCCATCAGGCCCAGGACTTTTCTTTTTTGGGAGTTTTTTGATAGCTGTTTCAATCTCATTTGTTGTAATTGGTCTGTTTAGGTTTTCTGATTCTTCCAGATTGATTTTTGGAAGATTATATGATTCAAGGAAATTGTCCATTTCATCTAGGTTGTCTAGTTTTTTGGCGTACAGTTCTTCATAGTATTTTCTTACAATATTTTGTATTTCTGTTGTGTCAGTTGTTATTTCTCCACTCTCGTTTCTAATTTTATTTATTTGAGTCCTCTCTCTTTTTTTCTTGGTGAGTCTTGTTAAAGGTTCATCGATCTTGTTTACCTTTTCAAAGAACCAGCTCCTGGTTTCATTGATCCTCTGTATTGTTTCTTTAGCCTCTATGTCATTTATTTCTGCTCTGATCTTTATTATTTCCTTCCTTCTACTAGCTCTGGGCTTTACTTGCTGTTCTTTTTCTAGTTCTTTTAGATGCAGGGTTAAGTTGTTTATTTGAGCTTTTTCTAGCTTCTTGAGGTATGCCTGTAATGCTATAAACTTCCCTCTCAGGACTGCTTTTGCTGTGTCCCATACATTTTGAGTTGATGTATGCTCATTATCGTTTGTTTCTAGGAATTTTTTAATTTCTTCTTTGATCTCAATGTTAACCCATTCATTGTTTAATAACGTGCTATTTAGTTTCCAAGTGTTTGAATGTTTTTCAATTTTTCTATAATGGTTGATTTCTAGTTTAATGCCATTGTGATCAGAGAAAGTGCTGGATATGATTTCAATCTTCTTAAATTTGTTGAGTCCGCTTTTGTGCCCTAACATGTGGTCTATTCTAGAGAATGTACCATGAGCGCTTGAAAAGAATGTATATTCTGCTGTTTTAGGGTGAAAGGTTCTGAAGATATCTATTAAATCGAGTTGATCTAATATGTCCTTTAAGTCTGCTGTTTCTTTGTTAATTTTCTTTCTTGAGCATCTGTCTAATGATGTTAATGGGGTATTGAAATCTCCTACTATTATAGTGTTGCTGTTGATCTCGCCCTTTAAGTCTATCAAAGTCTGCTTTATATATTTAGGTGCTCCTATATTAGGTGCGTAGATATTTATAATGGTTATATCTTCCTTTTGTATTGCTCCCTTTATCATTATGTAGTGACTTTCTTTATCTCTAGCTATGGTCTTTGTTTCAAAGTCCATTTTGTCTGATATAAGTATTGCTACCCCAGCTTTTTTTTTCATTTCCATTTGCATGAAATATTTTTTTCCATCCTTTTATCTTCAGTCTGTGTGCATCTTTTGACTTAAGGTGTGTCTCTTGTAGACAGCATATGTATGGGTCCTGTTTTCTTATCCATGCAGCTACCCTATGTCTCTTGATCGGATCATTTAATCCATTAACATTTAAGGTTATTACTGATATGTAATTGTTTGTTGCCATTTTTTTTCTTTAAAACTGTTTTTCTCTTTTGCTATATTCTTTTTTTTCCTTTGATCTGTTTACAAGAGGTCCCTTAGCATTTCTTGCAGCCTTGGTTTGGTTGCAGTGAAATCCTTGAGTTTTTTTTTTGTCTGTAAAGCTTTTTATTTCTCCTTCTATTTTAAATGATAGCCTTGCTGGATAAAGTAGTCTTGGTTGTAGGTTCTTGTTCTGCATTACTTTGAATATTTCTTGCCATTCCCTTCTGGCCTCAAGTGTTTCTGTTGAGAAGTCAGAAGTCATCCTTATGGGGGCTCCTTTGTAGGTGATAGTCTTTTTTTCTCTAGCAGCTTTTAATATTTTCTCTTTATCATTTAGCTTTGGTAATTTAATTATGATGTGTCTTGGTGTTGGTTTCTTTGGGTTTCTCCTTAATGGAGTTCTCTGTGCTTCCTGAACATGTGAAATGTTTTCCTGCCTTAATTGGGGGAAGTTTTCTGCTATAATATGTTTGAACAAAGTCTCTATCCCTTGTTCTTTCTCTTCTTCTTCAGGAACCCCTATGATGCGGATGTTATTTCTCTTCATGTTGTCACAGAGCTCTCTTAGAGTTTCCTCAGACTTTTTGAGTCTCTTTTCTTTTTTCTGCTCTGCTTCCGTGCCTTTATTTATTGTGTCCTCTAACTCACTGATTCGATTCTCTGCTTCATCCATCCTGCTTTTAATTCCTTCCATTGTATTCTTTATTTCAGATATTGTATTTGTCATTTCTGTCTGATTCTTTTTTATTATTTCAATGTCCTTTTTTATATTTGTTATCTCTTTATTTAGGTTTTCGTAATGGCCATCTATGGTGGTTCTAATATCTTTGAGCATCCTAACAATCGTTATTTTAAACTCTGCATCTGGTAATTTGGTTATATCTGATTCACTTAGGTCCTTTTCTGGGGATTTCTCTTGGTTTATTTGTGTTGTATTTCTCTGCCTCCGCATTTTATCTTCTCGAGAGTGGCTGTGATCACGTGCTCGGGTGCACAAGGGTTGGTGGCCTTGGCCTTTGCGCCGCCCCTGTGTGTGACGTTATGCTCTGTCCTGAGGGCACTGGCAAGCACCTTTGCTCTGCTGCGGGTCTCCACCTGTTTCCGAGCTTTCGCCCTGCCTTTGCAGGATGATCCCACTCAAGGAACAGCTGCTAGCCTTGGCTCTACCGCCAGGCAGGGCTGCGTGCCCAAGCTCAGCTTCGTAGTGGAACTCCGCCTCTTCTGGGCTTTTGGCTCCACCCTCGCGGGAGGAGCAGGCTACCAAGTCAGACCGCAAGCCTGGGTTGCACGGGCGGGGCAGGGATGTGCTCCTCTGCCCTTGCTCTGGGGTTGGTTTCTACCCTTTCTGGGTTTCCCGCCCTTCTCCCGGAGGCTGGATTACAGGCTGCCGGCAGCTGAGCTTGGCCGCTTTTGCACGCCCCCTTCTCCCTAGCCGGGCAAGATTGAGCTCACACCTGAGCCCACTGGTGGCCAGCCGGCTTCCGCCCCTGCCAGCAGAACCGCGCTTTTGTCTCCCACTGCCGCCCGCCCTCTGGGGAGCCCTCAGCCGCGTGGGTGGGGGCGTTGCAGCTCGAACCCTAAGACTCACTACTGTAGACCCGAAAGCTCCCTCCTTCTATGCGACTCTGCTCTGAATGCTGCAGGGGAGCTTGTTTGGCTGCTCTCCTGCTTCCCTTTGCTGGTATTGCGGTTTCCGGGGGAAATATTCACTTCAGCTTTGGGGAGTGACTCGTCCCAGGGGTTAGGGTGGCTATCTCCCAAAATGTTTTTCCCTATGCCTCCTAGATTGCACTCTCTTCCTGTTACTGTGGTTCTCTCCCCTCTCCCTCCATCTCCAGGAGCCCCGGGTGAGTGTTTGTGAGAGAGATGTTCTGCGTGGTCCCTTTAAGAAGGATCCTGGGTCTGAGAAATCAGACTCTCTCACAAACAGTATCCTGACTTGTTTCCAGCTAAATACTGTCCTTACGCTTCTTCTGGGCTCTGGGGCTGCAGGCTGGGGCTTTGTTCCTGGGGCTCAGGACCCTTCCCCCTCTGCTAAACTCATTTCCCGCCACGCGAGTCTCTCCCTGCTGCCGTTTGCTCCGAGAAGCTGGGCAGCCCTCTCCGCGTCTCCGCTTTTCCTACCAGTCTCTGTGTGGCTTCTTCAGCATTCCTTGGTTGAAGAGTCCTTTTAGTTTAGTCCAAAGTTGGTTTTTCCAGCTGATAGTTCATAAAATTAGTTTGTAATCCACATTGGTTCTGGGAGGTAGATGCTGGTACGTCCGCCTACTCCAGCGCCATCTTGTCTCCTGAAGGCTATGGACTTTTGTATGTTAATTTTGTATCCTGCG
Source organism: Saccopteryx bilineata (assembly GCF_036850765.1). NCBI lineage: Eukaryota > Metazoa > Chordata > Mammalia > Chiroptera > Emballonuridae > Saccopteryx > Saccopteryx bilineata. The sequence continues at coordinate 254,504,716 of NC_089491.1, forward strand.
ACCTTACTGTATTGGTTTATTGTTTCTAGTAATCTTTTTGTGGAGTCTTTGGGGTTTTCGATGTATAGGATCATAAATTCTGCAAAAAGTGATACCTTTACTTCTTCTTTTCTGATATGGATGCATTTTATTTCTTTCTCTTGTCTGATTGCTCTAGTCAGAACTTCTAACACCATGTTAAATAAAAGTGGAGAGAGTGGACAACCCTGTCTTCTTCCTGATTTAAGGGGAAAGTCCTTAAGTTTTATGCCATTAAATATGATGTTGGCTGATGGTTTATCATATATGGCCTTTATCATGTTGAGATATTTTCCTTCTATACCCATTTTGTTGAGTGTCGTTGTGTTGTATTTTATCAAATGCCTTTTCTGCATCTATTGATAAGATCATGTGGGTTTTGTTCTTTGTTTTGTTGATATGGTGTATTACGTTTACCGTTTTACATATATTGAACCATCCTTGAGATTCTGGGATGAATCCCACTTGATCATGATGTCTTATTTTTTTAATATGTTGTTGTATTCAATTTGCTAGTATTTTGTTTAGTATTTTAGCATCTGTATTCATAGAGATAATGGTCTGTAATTTTCTTTTTTTGTGCTGTTCTTGCCAGGTTTCAGTATGAGGGTTATGTTGGCCTCATAAAATGTGTTTGGAAGAATTGCTTCTTCTTCAATTTTTTGGAAGACTTTGAGTAGAATAGGAACCAAGTCTTCTTTGAATGTTTGATAGAATTCACTAGTATAACTGTCTGGGCCTGGACTTTTATTTTGGGGGAGATTTTAAATAATTTTTTCTGTTTCTCCCTGCTAATGGGTTTGTTTAGGCTTTCTGCTTCTTCATGACTCAGTCTAGGAAGGTTGTATTGTTCTAGGAATTTATTCATTTCTTCTAGCTTGTTGAATTCAGTGTCATATAGTTTTTCGTAGTATTCTCCAATAATTCTTTGTATATCTATTATTTCTGTGGTGATTTCTCCTCTTTCATGTTGGATTTTGTTTACATGAGTCCTTTCCTTTTTTCCTTGGTGAGCCTTGCCAAGGGTTTGTCAATTTTGTTGATCTTTTCAAAAAACCAGCTCCTTGTTTTATTAATTTTTTTCAATAGTTTTTCTGTTCTCTATTTCATTTCTTTCTGCTCTGATTTTTATTATTTCCTTTCTTTGCCTGGTTTTCAGTTGTCTTTGTTCTTCCTTTTTTAGTTCCTTAAAGTGTGAGGTTATGTGGTTCACTTCTCTCTCTTGTTTGTTCATGTGGGCATGAAGGGATATGAACTTCCCTCTTATTACTGCTTTTGCTGCATCCCAGAGATTCTGATATGTCATATTGTCATTTTCATTTGTCTGTATATATCTTTTGATCTCTGCACTTATTTCTTCTTTGATCCATTCATTTTTTTAAAGTATGTTTTTTAGTTTCCACATTTTTGTGGGTTTTTTTCCCTCTTTTTTGCAGTTGAATTCTAGTTTCAAGGCTTTATGATCAGAAAATATGCTAGGTACAATTTCAATTTTTCTGAATTTGCTGATGTTATTTTTGTGGCCCAACATATGGTCAATTCTTGAGAACGATCCATGTATACTAGAGAAAAAAGTATACTCTGTCACTTTGGGATGAAGTGTCCTGTAGATGTCTATCATATCCATGTGCTCTAGTGTTTCGTTTAAGGCCAATATATCTTTATTGATTCTCTGTTGAGATGACTGATCTAGAGCTATCAGTGGTGTGTTGAGGTCTCCAAGTATGATTGTATTTTTGTCAGTTTTTTTTTGGGGGGGGGTCAATAAGTAGTTGTCTTATATATTTTGGTGCTCCCTGGTTTGGTGCATATATATTAAGGATTATTATGTCTTCTTGATTCAGTTTCCCCTTAATCATTATGAAATGACCATTTTTGTCTCTGAATACTTTTGCTGTCTTGTAGTCAGCATTATTAGATATGAGTATTGCTACACCTGCTTTTTTTTAATGTTATTTGCTTGGAGTACTGTTTTCCAGCCTTTCACTTTGAATTTGTTTTTATCCTTGTTGCTTAGATGTGTTTCTTTTAGGCAGCATACAGTTGGATTTTCTTTTTTAATCCATTCTGCTACTCTGTGTCTTTTTATTGGTGAGTTTAATCCATTTATGTTTAGTGTAATTATTTACACTTGTGGATTCCCTATTTTCATTTTATATATTGCTTTCTATTAGTTTTGTATCTTGTTTGATCCCTCTCTTTTGTTTTTCTATCATTTGTTTTTGTTTGTTTGTATTCTATACTTCTTTTCTCTGTTGCTACTTTTTTTAAGTCATGTGCTTCTGTGGTGGTTTTTTCAAGGGTGGTTACCATTAAGTAATGAAAAGGGTACCTACCATATTTATTGTAGCACCCTCTCTTGTGAGTGTTTCTGCCCTTCATCGTCCTTTGCTACTGTTAATCTCCATCCTTTCCCCCTTTTTTTTGCTTTTGTTGTCACAGTTTAAATTTGGTTTTATTGTGTTCTTGGTGGAGCTTTTACGTGTGGTTTTGTTTTGTTTTGTCCTTTGGATCTGGTTGGAAAACCCCCTTTAGTATGTCCTGGAGGGGGGGTTTTCTGATGATAAATTCCCTCATCTTTTCTGTATTTGTGAATGTTTTTATTTCTCCTTTGTACTTGAAGGACAACTTTGATGGGTATAGTATTCGTAGCTGAAAGTTCCTCTTTTTCAGAGCTTTAAATATTGGTGTCCTCTCTCTTCTAGCTTGTAGAGTTTCTGCTGAAAAATCTGATGATATTCTAATAGGCCTTCCTTTATATGTTGTATTCTTCTTTTCCCTGGCTGCCTTGAGAATTTTTTCTTTGTTGTTGGTTTGTGCCATTTTTATTATGATGTGCCTTGGAGTAGGTTTGTTGTGGTTAAGAAAACTTGGTGTTCTGTTTGCTTCTTGAATTTGAGGCTTTAGTTCTTTCCACCGGCTTGGGAAGTTCTCGTCTATTATTTGTTTGAATATATTCTCCACTCCATTTTCTCTCTCTTCTCCCTCTGATATACCTATTATTCTTATGTTATTCTTTTTGATGGAGTCAGACAATTCCTGTAGGGCTTTCTCATTTTTTTTTTTTTAATTTTTGAGTCTCTCTTCTTCTCTCTGTTGTGCCTGAAGTTGCCTGTCTTCTATGTCACTAATCCTACCTTCTATTTGGCCTGTTCTATTAGCTAAGCTTGTTACCTCATTTTTCAGTTCATGAATTGTTTTTATAGTTTCAATTTCCTTGGTAATATATTTTTTGTGATCTTTGAGTTGTTTCCTAAGCTCCCTAAATTGACTTTCTGTGTTTTCTTGTATATCTCTGAGTATTTTTAGGATTTCTATTTTAAATTCTCTGTCATTTAGATTCAAGGTTTCCAATATATTAAATTTTTTCTCCATAGATTTTTTTACATCTATCTGTGTTACTTCTCTACCTTTTGTATCCATGATATTTGATTTCCTTTTTCTTAATGGCATCTGAGGGTGGACTTTATAGGAGTAATGAGAGCTAATAAAAAATAAAAAAAAATTGGAAAAAATACCCAATAATAATTTATAATTTCCCTCCCCTTTTCTTTCTTCTATTCCCCTCCTCTTCCCTCCTCCTTAGAAAAATATCATGATAAACCGTGAATTATATTATGCTAAATGGAACATAAAATGCTTATAACGGAGAGCCTGAATTGTGAGTAACTGTTCAAGGTGCCAAAAAGGAAGTAGGGACCCATAAAATGCAAAAAAGAAAAAAATTTGGGTCAAGTATAAAATGATTTGCTTGTAAGTGATGGTCGACTAAGAGATATAATGAGAGGGATAAGAAGGAAACAAGAAAAATGGGGAAAAAAACTATTGTATTATGTAGAGCAAAGACTGAATATAAAGCAGATCCTGGGTTGGGAGGAATGCTAATGAGTTAAAAAGCGAAGTAAGAAGCACCCAAAATGCCACAAAAAAATGCGCAACACAAAGAAACTTGAGTCCCAAATTAAATAATTTGTTTGTGATTGAGCATTGAATGAGAGGAAAATTAAAAGGAGAAAAGAAGAAAGTAATAGAAAGGGAGAAACAAGAAAAAGGGGAAATGGAAAGGAAGAAAAAAGAAAAAAGAGAGAGAGAGAGAGAGAGAGAGAGAGTTAAGGGTTTTGGAGTGTAACCCTTATGGAGAGTAAGGAAGAAGAAAGGAAATAAAATGAAACACTTATGGGTAGTGCAGTTCAAGAAAAGGAAAGAGTAAGATGGGCAGAGAATAAAAGGACCAGGGTAGAGGAAATAGAAATAATACTAATAAAGGCAAGAAGATGAAAGGAAAAAGCAAACAAAAAAATAGTGGAACAAATTATAAAGTCTGTGGATTTTTCTTGAATTTGAGAGGTTAACTTCTTCTTCCCTTTTCCTTCCTCTCCCTCTTCCTGGTCGGTGACTCTGTACCCTAGGCTCTGCCCCTGTGGCACACTTAGGTAGGGATTTGCAGTTGATGAGACTCTATGGCAGTGTCATATATTTGGCTTCAGTCTCCTTGGTAGTCAAGGCTTGTTAGTGTTTGTAGGCTCCAATAATGAGAGAATCCGTTTTCCCAGAGCCTCTCTCCTAGTCTTTCCATCCTGAATTAGCAGCCTGATGATCCAGCTATGAGGCTACCACTGCCTCTGCCTGGGGGTAAGAGGCTCAAAGAGCTGGCAAATCTCCACTCTATCCCCACTCAAAGGACTCTGGGTAAGGCTCTGACAGTCAGAGCAGCCAGCGTAATCAGGTGGGGCTGGGTGCCAATTGCTCTCAAGGTGGCTGTCTTTGAGCCTTCAGGCCTGTTCAGCATGCCTAGCACTCTGTGGGACCACTCTCCCCAGGCTTTCCACACTTTGTGACCTGTTTAGGCTGGGAAGAAGATGCCCTCGTTGCTGCCTGCAGTGCATAAGGTCTTAACACTGCCAAGTCCCTGTTTTTAGCGTATATCTGAGTATGAAAGCTCTGCCAATCAGAAGTTGCCCCCACCCCTTTAGCGAGAGGCACTAAAAAATATCACGCCTCTTGTCTTGGATAGCTGAACTGAGAGACATCTTGTCAGTTAGAGCCACGTAGTTCAGTTGGGAGGTGAGCAGCCTGTGGGTTAAGCTAATTTCAGTGATTGGATCCACCGAATTTCTCCAGAAAGGACTGCAAACTGCCTGTGCACCCCTCCCCCGATACTTGATTGTTAGCTTGAATGGCTGGGTGAGGTGCCCCGCCCACCTAGAGAAGTTTGGGTGTAGGGAAGTTTGCTTTGGCGCACTCCCTGTGTGCCACTGGCAGCTGCTGCTCATGGCATGGGCGGTTGCCCACACGCGGGTGGTTGCTCTTGTGTGCGGGCCGCTGGGTTGCTCCCGTGGGTGCACGGGAGGTTGGACCGCTTGCGACGTGCAGTGTGAGGGAGGTTGGGCCGCTCTGGGCATGGCACGCCGGAGGTTGGGCTGCTCGCGGGGAGTCGCGTGGGTGGCCGGGTTGCTCACATGTGGACGTTTGCCTGCATGGACATATTCACCAAAGGCACACTCTTTCCTGGGCTTGAATGAACATCCATGCTGCAGCCTAGCTACCTCCACATTCTTAGCTCCTCCCGACTCTCAGTTCCAAGTGAAAGCAGCCTTTGCTCAGGTTAGTGACGAAAGCAGAGTGTTTCTCCGTCTGACTTATTTCTTTCAGGGTTGATTATATATTTAGTCAATTTTTCGCTCGACCCTACCTTTGCCTTCAGGGTGTGGAACTTCCAGATGCTCCAAGGATAGATTTTTTCTGTCTCTGGTTGATGAACTTGTTGAAATTTTGGGGAGATTTTTGGTCGTGCTCCTCACGGTGCCATTTCTATGACATCGCTCTGTCCCCAAAGCAATTTATAAATTTAACACAATTCCTATCAAAATTATGATGACATTTTTTAAAGAAATGGAAGAAAAAATCATTACATTTATATGGAACTATAAAAAACCCCGAATAGCCAAAGCAATCCTAAAGAAAAAGATTGAAGCTGGGATCATTACAATACCTGACTTCAAACTATATTATAGGGCCACGACAATCAAAACAGCACGAAGATGACGTCAGAGTAATGGCAGAGTAGGAAGCGATACCGATAAATCTCCCCCAAAACTCAACAAGATCTTCAACCAGAAACAGAAAAACCTATACTTGGAGCTTCCAGATTCTTCGCAATACACCCAAAGGTATGATTGAGTGAAAAATTGGCTAAATATATAACCAAACCCCGAAGGAAATAGGGAGTAAGAAATGCTCCGCCTTCCTCACTAACCTAAACAGGGCGGCTTTTTCTGGTAACTGTGAATATAGAAACTGAGGCGGGCAAAGGGGGTGAATAGATCCAGGCCGCCGCAGCAAAAACGGCCGAACCAGGCTGTGGCTCAGAGATCCAAGCCGAGGAAAATCTGATCCTGTGGCAACCCGGGCAATACAAGCTAACACTCGCGCCAAACCCAAACAAAGAAAGACAAGCGGAGCGGCCATTTTACCCGGTCTCCTGGTCGGTGCGCAGTTAGTGGAAGAGAGATTTCTTCCTAAGCCGCGGAAGTGGGTGCCCGTGTTGCCCCACGGAGAGGCAGGGTCAGAGGCCTTTCTGTGGGCTGAGGGCAGAGTCTCTGGGCAGCCCCAGCGCCCTGGGAAAGCCACGCACGGGAGGGAGTGAGAACTAATCCCAACGGTGGAGATTTTCCGTGCTGGAGGCTGTTTCACTCAGAGGGAACCGCGGCCGGCCTCATATCCTGGTGTGCGCGCGCAGATAAGGAGTGAGCAATTCCTCCGAGTGCCTCGGCAGTGCGCGCCCGTGTTATCGCACAGAGGGGCAGAGTCAGGGGCCTTTGTGTGGGCCAAAGCGGAATCACGGGCTGCCCCAGCGCCTTGCAAAAGCCGCACACGGGGACGGAGCGAGACTCAATTCCAACGCTGCAACTTTTCCCTGCGGTTGGGGGTTTCACTCAGAGTGTGAGACTGCTGGCCGGATATGCTGGTTGCAGACAGTGAGTGAGAGTTTCCTCCAAGCGCCCCAGAAGTGGGCGCCCGCTTGTGTTACCGGATAGAGTGGCAGAGCCAGAGGTCTTCGAGTGGGTGGAAAACCCGCCTGATTATGCTAGCAGCTCTGACTGACTGAGCCTTACCCAGAGCCCTGTGCTGAGTGGAAATAGAGTGGGGAGTTGCCAGCAATTTGAGCCTCTTACTATCCAGGCAGAGGCAGCAGCAACCCCATACCTGGACTACCAGGCTACTAATTGAGGAAGGAAAGACTAGGAGAAAGGCTCCAGGAACACGGACTCTCTCACTGTTGGAGCCTATAAATGCTAATGAGCCTCGACTCCCAACGAGAATAAAGCACAATACATGACATTGCCATAGAGACTTATCAACTACAAACCTCTACCTGAGCGTGCCAAAGGGGCAGAACCCGGGGTACAGAGTCACCGACCAGGAAGAGGGAGAGAAAAGAAAAAGCAAGAAGATAACCTCTCAAAATCAAGAATAATCTGCAGACTTTATAACCTATCCCTTTTTATTATATTTGTTCGTTTGTTTCTCTTATCTTCATTCTTGAGACTTTTTTTTCCTCCTCCAATTTGGCCGATTAACTCTCTACCGGTCTTACTCTCTCCTCTCCCTGAACTACACTACCCATAAGTGTTACATCTCCCATTATCATTTCTCTTCTCTTCCTTTCTCTCTATGAGGGTTGCACTCCAAAACCCTTAACTCTCTCTCTCTCTCTCCTTTCTTTTTTCTTCTTTTAGTGGTTCCCTCTTTTTTTCTCTCTCTCTCTTTCTTTTCTCCCTCTATATTAGTTTCTTCCTTTCTCCTTTACATCTCCTCTCATTCAAACCTCAATAACAAACAAATTATCTTATCTGGGACTCAAACCTATGTTTGTGGCATTTTGGGGGGTTTTTACTTCACCTTTTTAACTCACTAGCAGTGCTCCCATCCCTGGCTCTCCATATTATCTAGTTCTGGTTCCACTAAATACAATAGTAAGTTTTTAATTTGTCCCCCCATTTTTCCATTTTCCTCTTATTCCTCTCATCATAACTCTTAGAAAACCAACACCTAAAAGCAAATCATTTTATTCTTGACCCAAATTTTTTCCTTATTTGCTTTTTGTGGGTCCATACGCTCTTTTTTTTTTCTTTTTTTTTTTTTTTTTTCCTTTTTTTTTCTTTTTTCTTTCTCTCTTTTTTGCCCCTTTATTACTTTTCCCCAATTCAGGCCCTCCATCACAGGCATTGTTTGTTATAACTCACAGTCCACCACAAGATTTTCTCAAGAAAGAGGGGAGAGGAGAGGAGAGGAAAAAAAGAGGGGGGGAATAATTTCCTTTTTTAAAAAATTTTTATTTTATTTTATTTTTCTTTATTTCATTATTAATTTTTTTTAAAAAAAAACAACTCTTTTCGATTTGTTATTTTTTTTAACTTTTTATTCTTTATTAAATCTCATTAATACTATCAACAAAACCACCCTCAGATGCCATTAAGGAAGAGAAAATCAAATATCATGGATACAAAAGAAAGAGAGGTAACACAGCTAGATGAGGAAAAATCTATGGAGAAAAAATTTAATATATTGGAAACCTTGGAGCTAAATGACAGAGAATTCAAGATAGAAATCCTAAAAATCCTCCGAGATATACAAGAAAACACAGAAAGGCAATATAGGGAGCTCAGAAAACAACTCCATGAACACAAAGAATATATGTCCAAGGAAATTGAAACTATAAAAACAAATCAAACAGAGATGAAAAACTCAATTCACGAGCTGAAAAACGAAGTAACAAGCTTAGCTAATAGAACAGGTCAGATAGAAGAGAGGATTAGTGAAATAGAAGACAAGCAACTTGAGGCACAACAGAGAGAAGAAGAAAGAGACTCAAAAATTAAAAAAAATGAGATAGCCCTACAAGAATTATCTGACTCCATCAAAAAGAATAACATAAGAATAATAGGTATATCAGAGGGAGAAGAGAGAGAAAATGGAATGGAGAACATACTTAAACAAATAATTGATGAGAACTTCCCAAGCCTGTGGAAAGAACTAAAGCCTCAAGTTCAAGAAGCAAACAGAACTCCAAGTTTTCTTAACCCCAACAAACCTACTCCAAGGCACATCATAATGAAATTGACACAAACCAACAGCAAAGAAAAAATTCTCAAGGCAGCCAGGGAAAAGAAGAATACAACATATAAAGGAAGGCCCATTAGATTATCACCAGATTTCTCAGCAGAAACTCTACAAGCTAGAAGAGAGTAGACCCCAATATTTAAAGTCCTGAAAGAGAGGAACTTTCAGCCACGAATACTATACCCATCAAAGCTATCCTTCAAATACGAAGGAGAAATAAAAACACAGACTATAAATCTGGGAAGAGGACACAGACCCAGGGGGAATTCCAGACCCAGCTGGCCTGGTGCCCTTGCTGTGCCCTGAGTATTCAGTGTGAAGTCAGGGACGGGGGTGGTTCTTCAAAGGGGACATATGGAACCTAATGGCAGAAAAATGTTTTTTGGGGGAATGAGAGGGTAGGGGATGGAGGGAAAATGCAGAGCTCGCTCCAGGAAAGAGAGTGAGTTGGGTCTGTGTTTGAGTCACTTCTGCAGCCGGCAGCACTCAGGGCCATGGGGACTCCCCAGAGTGGGTTATCTGAGCCCACAGACTCCAACTGTGTCTTTTCTTGAATCTCATTTGAGCTTTCAAACAATCCAGGGTGATGGTTGACCTGTGGGTCATCAGAAGCAGAACACCCCTAATAAGTGCATATGTCACACCCCCTGTGAAGCTCTTGGTGACCCCATCCACGTGACCTTCTTTGCACAGGAAGTAGCAACACATTGGAGATTCCAATAAAAATGGTGTCAAGGTCTTCCTGGCCAAGCCACTACCTTAAGACCTTGGACAGAGGCGTTCTGTGTCACTTGTGCTACAAACCAGGAGGCCTCATGTTCTCACCGTTGTCTGTATTTATGAGGTCAACAAAAACATCAAATTTTCTTAATGGCTTCCTGATGAGACAGAGTCTCCATGCATCCAGTTTTAAAAAAATCCCTCGGAGACTCAGGTGGCATGACAGTAAACATTCAAGTCCCGCATCTGGGACCTGTTTCCCAGGACCATCAGCTCCCAGACGAGCCCCCATAGACCACAGGGTATGAAGAAGTACTTTATTGTCTGCCAGGGCCACATCTGAGAAAAGAAACAAAATTAGATGTGAATGAACAGCTTCTCCTATTTTTATTTCAAAATAAAGCATGTTAAATGAAACCACTGAACTAATTTATAATTAAAAAATAAAAACGTAGTTTTTAAAAAATCTACAATGATATTAATGTTGGATGTAAAAACACAATCCAGTGAAAGCTACCCTGTTTGTATTCTATAAATAATGTCTAATAAAATGAGAAATAAATTCTCTGTATTCCCAAGTTTGTCATTAGTACTAATCTTTTAGAAGTTTGTACCGATATTGTTATTACTATTCAAGTTATTGTATAACTGTACTTTGTATAACTTACCACCTGACTTGTAGCTTATAGATATGAATTAACTGTTATCTAAATATATGTAACCATAGTGAAACTAAAACAATGATGTATTCAAAATACTATGTGATTGTAACTTAGTGTGTGTGCATAAAAAGTCATGTTAGACCAGACATTGACAGAGATGCCTGGCAGTAAATGCTAACCAGAGAATAAAGAGAAAGAAAAGAATTTGGCTCTCTCACTCAATTCGTGCTGATGCCATCTCTTCCTGTGGGACCCCTGGATTCCCCCCCGGGGCTGGACCCCGGCACAATTCTAAGCTTTTCCAAGCCTTTTAGGTCAGGTCCCAGCCTCATCACCTGTGCACCTCTGTGTCTGCAGGTTCCCTGTCCCAGCCTGTGCTGACTCAGCCGCCCTCCCTCTCTGCATCTCCTGGAGTCTCAGCCAGACTCACCTGCACCCTGAACAGTGGATTCAGTATTGGCAGCTACGGTATATACTGGCACCAGCAGAAGCCAGGGAGCCCTCCACAATATCTCCTGAGATTCTACTCAGACTCAGACAAGCACCAGGGCTCCGGGGCCCCAGCTGCTTCTCTGGATCCACAGACCTCTCGGCCAATGTGGGGCACCTGCTCATCTCTGGGCTCCAGCCTGAAGACGAGGCAGACTATTACTGTGTGATTGGGCACAATAATGCCTTGCACAGTGACAGACAAGATGGAGAAGTGAGGAAAAACCTCAACCTACTGGACTTGGTTCATGACAAATGCACATTTGAAATCACTTGTATGTACTGGTATACAGATAATACATGTAAGAACCATTTGACTCATAGTGGGTCTAACTTCCATTTTCTAGTCTATGTCTCAGAAGTCTCTGGAAAAGAGTATGAAACCAAAAGAAGTTATGACAGAAATCTTGCCTGTTTTCCATGTGTAATAGACCCCAGAGCCTGTAGAACAGCTCTTTTAAATTAATGAGAGACTTTTGAACTTTTTTCTTGGTCAAGTCCTGGACCTTCCTACAAGTGGACAATTTTTAACAGTGTGGACTCTGCTCTTCCAGGGGTCCGAGCGGCAGCTGTCCCACACTCACCAGCCTCCAGAGCTCAGGACCAGCTGTAGGGCAGTGTCCCTGGGCCAAGGCACAAAACGTGAGATGCGGGGTGAAGACTGGGGCCCAGGAGGAACCCCAGGAGCAGAACTGGCCTGTCAACCTCTCTAGGTCCCTGCGTCTTCAGTTGTGAAGTCAGGGAGAGGGGGAACCAAAAGGGGAAATGTTGAGTCTGAGGCTAGGAAACCCCATTTATGGTCACAAGGGGCGGGGGACTCTCCACTGTTGCTGGGGAAATGCAGAGCCCGCTCCAGGGAAGGGGATGATGTGGGTCTATGGACGAGATGGTCTTACAGCCCACAGCACCCAGGGTCGTGGGGACTCCAGAGAGGAGGCTCGGGCACTGACTGTGTCCTCTCCTCTCACAGCCAACTGGAGCTGGGATGTTGGGAGCCGATCAACAGCTGTTGGTTGACACAGTCACAGCAATGAGGAACAGGCACAGTGGCAGTCCCTCCTAACTTCTTGGGTTTTATTTGATTTTTCTCCCCCAGTTTTTGGGTGTGTGTGTGCTATCACTTATGGCACAAGGTTAGCGTCTGGAATTAATAGTCGCACTGTGCTTTTTCTGCAGATTTACAGTAATTTCTCTGGAAATGGGACAGAGGGTGTGAATTCCACTGAAAAGCCTATAAACCCCCCTAGCCTTTTCATACTATAGAAGAATAGAAAAACTTTTCATTCCTCTTACATACCTGACCTTCAGGTAGTGGAACACTCTGAGAAAAATAAAGTTAGACCTTAACTAGTACATGAAAATAGTAGACAAATATAATTTTACTAGTCAATAGGCCACTAGGTAAGGTACAGTTATAAATCAATACTGACCTTTTAGAAGCTTGCTCCAATATTTTTGTTGCTGCTCAAGTTATTGTATAACTGTACTTAGAATGGCTTACCACCTGATTTATAGCTTAAAGAAATGTACTAACCTCTTCCTGGAATATTTATCCACATAAAAGCAAAAACAACTATTAATCAATGTATTCTGTATAACATGTAATTGTAACTTAGTGTATAAATATAACGCTGTACTAGCCATTGGCAGAGATGCCTGGCAGATGAGCTAAAGAATTAGGCTTTCTCATTCATTTCATGCTGATGTCCATTTCTGTGGGACTTCTGGATTCCCTCCGGGGCGGGACCCCAGCAGTGGGACATCCATAGCAGGAACTCCCCAGAATGTGCCTGTGTCACTCCCCCTGTGAAATCTTGATGAACCCAGATCAAAAGTCATTTTCTCTTGCACAGGGAGTAGCACACCTGTCCTTATATAGGGTTCCAGACAGATCTCTTACCTTGTGAGCTAGGTTAGAGGTGACTGAGTCCCAGAGTTCAGCCTCTTCTCTGGTTCCTGTGTTTGTCCCCCTGTGAAGGTCTTGATAAGCCCAGATTTAGGTAGCTTTCTTCTGCACTAGGCGTGGCACATACATGGAGGGTTACCATGGCAATGGATCCAAGGGTTCCTGGGCAGATCTCTTGCCTTGTGACATAAGAGAATAGTGACTGACCCTCAGGGGTTCAGCCTCTTCCCCAGATCTTGTATGATCACATGACATCCCAGAACCCCTCTGGGCTCCAGCTGATGAGGAGGCTGACTATCATGGGCACATGACTCAATACAACTCAATGCCACAGAGAACTCTCACTGCAGGAAGTGAGGTAAACATGTTCCCAGCTCTCCCCGGTGACCCATCTCCCTGACTGTGACCAAAGCCAGCTTAGGTTTTGACTTTTCTGTCACTTGTGCTGCAAACCATGAGAGTTCCTGTTCTCATGGTGGTCTATCTTTATGAGGACCATAACAATATCTTTCCTTACTGGTCTTCTAATAGAGCATTATGGCCATGTAACCAGTTTTTAATGTGTTCCTGCGTGTTGCTGGGCTCTGTGAGAAGGAAAGCAGCAGTTCCTCATCTGGGACCTGGTTCCCCAGGGCCGGCTACTCTCAGGTGAGACCACGAGGCTCTGGGGAATGACCTGCTGGCGCCACACTGCAGATAGGATGTGCACAGTACTTGAGGTTGAATTTGGAGAGCTTCTATTATTTTTATTTCAAAATATATTACCTTTCTTAAAAACTAATATTTTCAAGCATAAAATTGCAATTTCTTTTAAACCCACAGTGACATTAATATTGAATATAAATTACAGCCTATTGAAAAGACAGCACTCTTCTACACTGTCAATATTATCTCATGACATGTGAGGTCGGTTCTGTTTAATTCTGTGTTTGTCAGTATAGTGTAGCTTCAGACCTCCTCGAAACACAAATCCAGACAAGATTACTTTATGTATTAGTTTTACCAGTCATTGAAGTAGCTAAATATAAATATTCTACATAAATATTATGAATAAAATAAAGAAAGAATGGTTTTCAACATATTTCTGGAAACCAAATTGTTTCTGTTTTTATAACCAGATAAGAACAATTAGACTGCAGACCCACGGTCCCATCCGTGATTCAGACTGCCCATCCTCACTGAGTCCAGGTCGTCCATGGACTCCTGTGCTTCCCTCCCTTGGTCAGCAGTGCCAAAGCAGGGGACTTGTCTCACACCCCACTTGGTGGGAACCCATTGGTAACAACCCCCACCTCATTGTCCCCAGGAAAGTGTCACCAGGACAGAGCAGGGGTGGGTCATTGTTTCCCCTTTGCTGGGACACCCAGTGTCCAGTGGGAGCTGAACACCCCTGCCCTTCTGCCATGGCTCAGCGGGAGGGGGCCTGACTAAAGGGAGAGTAAATGGGAACCAGGGGAGAGTGATGCATCCGGAAATGTCCAGGGTCCAGTAAAAATGCCACTTGTCACACCAAGGGCCAGAACAATCAAAACTTGAATGAGAAAGAAGAGTCTACTGACATTAACACAGAGGTGACACAGATGATTTAATTATATGATGTATATTCTTAGGCAGCAATGATAATATCCACTCAATGAGAAACAAGTGCTTTTGGTACACATGGGAAACAAGAGAAAAATCAGCACTAAAAAAGGAAGTCATAAAAACAAAACAAATAGAAATTATAGAAATGAGAATAGAATTGTTAAAATTAAAGAAGAAAATTCTCTGCAGGAACTCAAAAGAAGGTGACACAGTATTTATTTATTTTCAGAAAATAAAGAAAAACATATACATATACTATTTCCTCTGCATATCCTCACCACCATGGAACATTTTCTGGAGGACGTCACCAGGGGGCGCTGTGGGTCTTCTCAGAGCTCTAACACCTTAAACTTGAATGTTTCTAATTCAATGTCCCCTGAACCTTTGCTCACTGCTCCAAGTTGGAGGTGACAACAGGTGCTTCCTATCAAGGGACAGACTCAGCGTTCACAGCCTCTAGCCATGGTGAGCACTGTGACCTTGACTGCTCCCCACCTCGTTCATCTCTCTCACTGCTCAGGTAGAGACTGCTCTCGAGGACCAGGTCTCATTTCCCAGATTCATTTCCTTCATACTCAGTGTCCTGAGAAACCTTACCATGTTTCTTGCTTTGTCATCCTTGAGTGTGGTGATGGCAGGTTCCCTGTCCCAGCCTGTGCTGACTCAGCCGCCCTCCCTCTCTGTGTCTCCTGGAGCATCAGCCACACTAACCTGCACCCTGAGCAGTGGATTCAGTGTTGGCAGCTATGGTATAGACTGGTTCCAGCAGAAGCCAAGAAACTCTCTCAGTATCTCTTTTCCTACTACATAAGTATGGATTTGAGCTCTGGGGTCCCCAGCTGCTTCTCTGGATCCAAAGACACCTCGGCTAATGCGGGGCTCCTGCTCATCTCTGAGCTCCTCCCTGAGGACGAGGCGTGCTGTTACTGTGCTACATGGGAAGTAACAGTGATATGTACACAGTGCTCCAGAGTCATGGGAAATGAGACTAAAACCTTTCTGTGCTCCCCCTGACCACGGTAGTCATTCTTGCTCTAACTGGGACCAGGTATAATTTAGATTAACATCTGTTGTCACATTTTCAGGAAGTAGTTGAATTACTCAAAACAGAAAATCTATTAGCTTTTCATAGGTTTTCCCTCATGAACCATCAAAAATTAAAAGTTCCTGACCTGGTGATGGCACAGTGGATAGAGCGTCGGCCTGGGACGCTGAGGACCCCAGTTCAAAACCTGAGGCTGCTAGCTTGAGTGTGGGATCATAGATAAGACTCCATGTTCATTCCCTTGAGCCCAAAGTCACTTCCTTGAGCAACGAATCACTGGCTTGGCTGGATCCTGCTGGTCAAGACACGTTTGAGAAAGAAATCAATGGACAACTAAGTTGTTGACAGTATGAGTTGATATTTCTCATCTCTTTCACTTTTTGTCTGTCTGTCTCTCTCCCTCTAAAATAAGTAAATAAATAAATAAATAAATAAACTAAATTCAGTTTATATTGGCATTGAAATAAACACTTAAGGATAAATCTAACAGCAAGGAAAAGGAACACGCCTCCATGGGACAGTCACTGCTCTTCACCTGATCCTGCTGTAAGAAAAATAACATAAATAAAACAAGCTCAGTTCTGACCACTGAACAGCCAAAGGCCTCATGGAAAGAATCACCTGAGGAGTCTGCATAGAATATAAAAAGTGTCCTGAAGTGATAGTGAGGTCATGTAAGGGAACACCTGTGCTCCCTTAAAGCAGAGGTCAGTGGACAGGGCTTTGGGGAAGCAGGAGCTGTCTCTGATGGGCCTTAGTCCCCAAGTCACACCATGCTGTACCTAGGCCTGGGCACCAGGGGGCGCATCGGGACTGTTTCTGAAGGTCTGGGGGGAATCAGAGCTGGGACCTGTTACTTGGCATTGCCTGAGGATCTCTGCTTAGGGCTCACAGCTGTCACCTCATTGAGTCTTACCCCTACTCATCTTCAGGCACAGAATCTAGTGAAGAGCAAAAACCTGGGGGAAGCCCTGACCTGTGGTGGTGCAGTGGATAAAGCGTCGCCCTGGAAGTGCTGAGGTTGCCGGTTCGAAACCCTGGGCTTGCCTGGTCAAGGCACATATGGGAGTTGATGCTTCCAGCTCCTCCCCCTTGTCCCTCTCTTCTCTCTCTCTCCCTCTCTCTCTCCTCTCTCAAATGAATAAATAAAATAAAAATAAAATAAAAATTAAAAATAAATAAATAAAATAAAATTTCCTTTAAAAAAAAAAAACCTGGGGGAAGACTCTCATTTGCATGAGTGGCCCCTCCCCCTTGCAGAGTATGAAGAGGGGCAGAGAGAGATGTGGGGGAAGCTCTGCTTCAGCTGTGGGGCCACAGAGACAGGACTCAGGGATGATCCTCACCATGGCCTGGTCCCCTCTCCTCCTCACCCTCATCGCTCTCTGCACAGGTGACTGGATAAGGGGACAAGGGAAGGGACCTTGGGAAGACACATGGTGTCTGCTTTCCCCTTTTGTCTCTTGACCCAGAATCACCATCTCTGTGTCTCTCCTTCTTCCAGGATCCTGGGCCCAGGCTGTGCTGACTCAGCTGCCCTCAGTGTCTGGGGCCCTGGGACAGCGGGTCACCATCTCCTGCACTGGGAGCAGCTCCAACATCGGGGATGGTTACCATGTGCAATGGTACCAACAGTTCCCAGGAACAGCCCCCAAACTCCTCATCTATGACAATAGCATTCGTCCCTCAGGGGTCCCCGACAGATTCTCTGGCTCCCGATCGGGCAGCTCAGGCACGCTGACCATCACTGGGCTCCAGGCTGAGGACGAGGCCGATTATCACTGCCAGTCCTATGACAAGAGTCTCAGTGCTCGCACAGTGCTGCAGGCCTGTGGGGAAGTGAGACACAAACCTGCTGTCTCCTGAAATGGGTTCCCCTGGGCAGTCCCCACTCCTCTGATAAGATAACTGCTTCCTTCTCTTAGGATAGCAGTTGACCCTCAGGAGTCCTCAGCTGATTCTTTGGCTCTGAGTCTGGCAATTTTGGCTCCCTGACCATCACTGGGCTCCCCTAGAAGAGGGGCAGGATGGGGCCTATGTGCATGAGCAGTCCCTCCTCTGTGAGGCCAGCTGGGAGGGGGTAAGAGAGGTCTGGCTGCCCAGTCCCAACTCTGTGTCCTAAGAAGGGGCTGTGAGCACCATGGCCTGGACCCCTCTGCTCCTGTGCTCCTCTCTCAGTG
The DNA here is from genome assembly GCF_036850765.1 of Saccopteryx bilineata. NCBI lineage: Eukaryota > Metazoa > Chordata > Mammalia > Chiroptera > Emballonuridae > Saccopteryx > Saccopteryx bilineata. Next base: position 254,522,443 of record NC_089491.1, read on the forward strand.
CACAGTGGGGACAGGCCTGACAGACACAGGACAAATATTCAGCCTGAGCACTTTGACTCAGACCCTTAGAATTACTTGTCCCATGTGCCATGTATGTTCGCAGGTTCCCTGTCCCAGCCTGTGCTGCCTCAGCCAGCCTCCCTCTCTGCATCTCTGGGAATTCAATGAAAAGCACCTGCATCATGAGAGGAGACATCAGTGTTGGCAGCAAATATACACAGTGGTTTCAGCAGAAGCCTGAAACTCTCCCCTTCCCCAGAATATTTCTGTATAACAAATCAGACTCAGATAAGAACCAGGGCTCTGGGAGCCCCAGCTGCTTCTCTGAATCCAAAGGAGCTTCGATCAATGCGGGGCTCCAACCTGAGGACCAGGCTGTCACTGTGTGATGTGATTGGGCACAATAATGCTACTCACAGTGACACATAACATGGGGACATGGGACATAAACATCAGCCTGTTTAGAATCTTGCTCCATGACAATTTAATCATTTTTACATTAGTTAGATATACATGAACTGTACTTGGAAGTACTTTCTGGTTCATAATGTGTCTATTCATGTTTTTTTTTCATTCAGTGTTTCTGAAACCCTATCAGAGAAAATAAAACAAGAATAAAATAACCCATTTCGACACTGGCGTTGCCTCATTATCGATGTGATAAAACAAGAGCCTGTGGAGCTGCCCTCTGTCTTCACACAAGGGAAGTGAGATTCATTAACATTTGTCTTCATTGGGTCCCCAGGGCCATCCCAGTGGGTGCTCCATCATCCACAGCATGGATTCCTTCCTTCAGGAGTCAGAGCAGGGACCTTCCTGTCCCTCCCAGGCTCCTGTGCGCAGGGCTGGCCGAGGAGCACTGTGTCCCAGGCTTGAGGAAGAATACTGACAAAGCTGACCTGCACTCTCACAGGTGCCTGTCTCTTCAGGGGTGATGTCCAGGAGACGGTAGTTATTCAAGAGCAGATGTGATGTGGTTTGCTGTCTGAGTCCAGCACATCTCTCTATGGGACCTGAGGGGGTCGGGACACTCCACCGCTGCTGGGACAATGTGGAGCCTGCTCCATGGAAGGGGATGAGGTGGGACCATGGATGAGACCCTTTTACAGCTGACAGCACTCAAAGCCGTGGGGTTCCTCGTGGATGGGTTTACTGAGCACCCAGGCCCAGACTGTGTCCTCTGTCCTCTCACCCCAATGGAGGTTTCCAACAATCTAGGGTGTGGGCTGGGCCTTGGGACATCAGGAGCAGGAACACCCCAGTGTCTGTGACTCCCCCTGTGAAGCTCTTGATGAGCCCTGACCTGAGGTAGCCTTCTCCTCCACAGGGTGTGGCACATACATGGAGTGTTACCATGGCACTGGTCCCAAGGAATCCAAGACACCAGACAGATCTCTTACCTTGTGACATAGACAGGGGTGACAGACCCTCAGGGTTCCTCCTCTGCTCTGGCTCCTGTGTGTGCACACGGCGTCCCTGACCCCCAGGCTCCAGCTGATGAGGAGGCTGACCATCACTGCCACAAATTAATGCAACCCAATGTTACAGAGCACTTCCCGCCATGGAGAAGTGAGGTGAAAATCTACCCTCCTTCCCCTGGGACCCGTCACTGCTCTGTCCTCGACTGTGACCATTCTTGTTCAGGTTTCAGCCTCTTCTGACACTTTTGCTTTAAAACAGGAGGCTCATGATCTTCCCTTTGACTGTATCTAAGTGTCAGTGACAACATCTCCCCTTCTTAGAGGTCTTCAATTCAAACAGAATCACTTTGTACCCAGATACAACATATCCTTCAGAGTTCTGGGCGGAGTGACAAGGACAACAGAAACCCAGGATATGCGACCTGGGAGATGCAGATGGCGTCTACCAACCACATGCCTGTCCTTGTTCCTGTCTTATGATTTGATGCTCATTCTTTGAACCCTGAAACCTCAGGGAAGCTGGGTGTTATTTTCTTCTGAGATGACACCCTGAGGAGCTCCTGACCTCCAGGCCCCGGGAGCTCCTCTCCAGAAAGGCCATGGCTCTGAGTCCTGTCTCCTGCTCACTTCCTCTAGTTTAACCCCATGACCTGTCCTACTTTTCCTGTGGGCTCTCCTGTTGGAATGATATGGAATAAATGTTCATTGATATGGACCTAGACCTTATTCATCCTATCCACACTGAATCCATAATATTCTGTTCATAATAATATTTATATCAATTCTTATACTGAAAAATTGCATAAATGGACAAAACTATGTTAACTACCTGAAGAGTCAGAAGAAAGAAAGTATTATCGTATTCACAGTCAGGGGTATGAGAACCTGCAGAAGTGTCAAGAACACAAGACACTGGTTTCTTGAAAGCTCTGTGTTCTCATGGTAAAGGGGAAATAAAGAAAAGCCAGGGTATGTCCACTGGGGGCTGGGGACCTAACAGGAAACCCTCACAGCAAAGAACAAACAATAGCCAAACAACCAAATATTTCAACCTGTCATGATCATCCCAGTAGCATTATTACCTGGTATGAACTAAAGAGATCAATGGGGAACTTTCAGCCTAAGACGTGACTCACTGTGGTCATGGCCCTGGCTGGATCGCTGAGTTACTCAGAGCATTTTCCCAATATGTATAGGTTTTGGGTTTGATCCCAGTCAGGAAACATACAGAAACAGAAGGATGTTTCTGTCTGTCGCTCTCCCTTCCTTTCTGTCTAAAATCAATAATAAAAAAAGCTCATGAACAAGAAAAAACAATGTGGTCATGAAATGGTAATGAGCACAGGGACCAGTCAGAGGTAAACTCAGCTATTGGATAATCTTTTAATCTCTGGTAACATAGCATATTATTGAGCTGTCCAGAGCTCATTAACAACCTGGAAAAATTAATGGCTCAACCCCAACATCACTAAGAGGATCTGCTCATTCTACTGCCCTGGGTAGTGACATTGGAAAGATTCAACTACAAAACCAGCTTCCTTCCAGGAGGGATGGATGGTGTGAAATGGGCTGCAGTTGTGCATTCTGAGACCAGCAGGGGGCGCTGGTGGACTGCGCCTGAGGCTCAGGGTTCTGGGCAGGCAGGCTAGGAGAGTTCTCTACTGGCTCTCGCACACTTGGGCAGGCAGTGTCCTCACTGAGGTGTGACTTGCCTGCACCTGTTGCGGCAGGAGTCACATGAGCACTCAACTCTGACTCACATATTTGCCTCCTCTTTTATCTTCTCCTTTTATAAAGTCATCTCCCTATCTGATTTACAGGAAAGATAGATAATATCGCAACAAAATAAAATCGACCCACAGTGCTCCGAGGACAAAACAGGAGACAACTAAGGAAGGATTTCCCCAAGGTCAACATTAGGCCTCAGCAAGCAGAGCTCTGGGCTCTCTGTCATGGCCCGGGTTCCTCCCCTCCCCTCCTCACTCCCTGCACAGGGAGTTTCCTGTGGTGGAAAGTGAGCCGGTATGGGGGAGGGGCATCGCTTTCTCCTTCCACCAGGTGCACACAGCGGGGGCTGTTCCATTAGCTGTGAGGGTGCTCCACCTGCTTCAGGGTCCTGGGCAGAAGGTGCTGGAGCTGTCGCTGCCATCCTCAGTGTCTAGATCTCTATATATAATAGTTTATAGATATCTATAATTATATATTTATACATATAATTATGTATGCATGTGTGTATATAGTACTAAACTATAATCGGTACCTTAGTTTTTGTAAAGTAAAACTAAACATAAATATATAGTAGTGGTGACTTATGTATAAAACACAGGGTTGGATTCAGACAAACTTGAATGCATACATGGATAAACATACATGCACACAGAACACTACATATAGACATACATGCACACAGACACAACTCATGACTATCACAGGCAAGAGAATCTCCCAAGTCCAGAGAAGCAAAGGTTCTGTCTCCATAACTGATGCTAACTCAGCCCTGTGTTTACTATTGTTATTGTTATTATTACTGCCATATAAATTCAATTAGTGAGAGCTGAGAATGCTCTCTTATTAAATACTTTTCGTTGGCTCAGTTAATTCAGTTTCTGTAACTTTTTAGTACATGTATTATAATTTAGAAATAAAAGTTTATAAAAAAATGTGAAAAAATTTATGCGAATTATGGAATAGAGCAAGTGATGCCCTGGTTATGGTTTAATTTCTCTTGTGAGATCATGTGGTGTTTGCCATCCTCTGTCAGACTTATTTCACTTACCTTGTTCTACAAAAGGTCTATTCATTTTTTTAAATGAATAATTTTCATATATGTTCATATACATAATATATATTTACTTGTTGATAAACATTTAGGTTGTTTCCACATCTTGTCTGTTGTAAGTAATGCTGCCATGATCATGGGGTGCATGTATATTTTTGAGTTACTTTTTTCTTTGGTGCAGATAATACCCAGAGGTGGAATAGCTGAACCGTACGGCAGTGTAGTGTTAGGAATCAGACCATGGATGTGTGAATAGACACGGTGACCTGGTGAGTTGCACTCACCTTCTGACTTTCAGGCCCTTGGACTCTGAGGAGGTGTGTGCTGTGTGATGAGCAGGAGGTTCTCTGGGACAGTCCTGAATTCCCACCACAGTTGGTGAGAACCGTTAACTCAATAGTGTCTGTGCCTGAGGGCTGGGTCTTGTGCTCCCTGATGGGGACTCAGCAGCTATTCTCACTCTGACCCTATAGGGTCTCCTGTCCCTGCCTTTGTGTGGTCTCAGCACGTTTCCTCCCAGGGCTCTCCCAAGAAGTGACACCAAACTTCCTCTCCTTCAGTGTGGTCTGTGAGCTGAGCTCAGCACCAGATCTCAGGGAGGGGCTTGTGGTCACTGAGGGACACACATTTGCATGGACAGCCCCTCCTCTGGCAGAGGGGGGAGAAGAAAAGGAGGCCTGGGGCAGCCCAACCCCACTGTGGGCTCAGGGCTGTGAGCACCATGGCCTGGACCCCTCTCCTCCTCGTGCTCCTCTCTCACTGCACAGGTGGGGACAGTCCTCCCAGACACAGGGCAGCCATTTAACCTGTGTCTCAGCCCCTCACAATTACTTTGGTCCTTGTCCCATGTGCCATCTGTGTTTGCAGGTTCCCTGTCCCAGTCTGTGCTGACTCAGCCACCCTCCCTCTCTGCATCACTGGGAGCATCAGCCAGACTCACCTGCACCCTGAGCAGGGGCTTCAGTGTTAGTGAATACCACATACGCTGGTTCCAGCAGATTCCAGGCAGCCCTCCCCGGTATCTCCTGAGGTTCAAGTCAGACTCAGATAAGCACCAGGGCTCCGGGGTCCCCAGCCGCTTCTCTGGATCCAAAGACACTTCAGCCAATGCGGGGATCCTGCTCATCTCTGGGCTCCACCCTGAGGACGAGGCGGACTATTACTGTGCTACATGGCATGGCAGTGGGAGCAGCTTCCGTTACTCACAGTGTCTCAGATGACGAGGAAGTGAGACAAAAAACCCTGGGTATACCGACTTTGTCTCTGAACCTCTCTTATTGAGAATCTTCTGTGGAGACGCCTCACTGAGGGGCGTCTTCGCAGTTACACCGGTTCATGGACATGAATGAGTAACTCAGTTATGTATTGCAGCACATTGCAGGTGAGGTAATAGAGCCCAGCTTCCCACAGGATAGTAGTAAGTAAACAAATTAACACTGTGTCTGTGTCTACTACACATGATGACCAAGTCACTCATGTTCATCCACAAAACTTATGCCACAAAGCGTCAATATTGTGTTGCTAATGACATGTCCACAGTGCTGTGTTAATATTCATGCTGGTCACAGACACTCTTTCCTCCCTCTGGATCAGCCTTCAAGTCTAACTGGACCCAGATCCACAGACCATCACTGACAGCCCCTCACTCTGTTCTACTGTCTTTCCTCTGCTGCGGGACCCTCCCCCTCCTGGTCTCTCCCTCTGGTACATCAGGTCTTCACACCATCCCCATGTTAGTTTCAGAGAAACTGGCAAGGTCTTGCTGGAGTCTTCATTCCTGGTTCTGGCTACAGGGAGGATGGACAGATAGCAGACCAGCGTAAATTCATTCCTCATTTTTTTCCTACTGTCAGCTCCCCATTGAGTTGTTCACTCTCCACCACCCAGAGCTAGTCTCTTTAAAGTGACCATATAATATTCTTTCTTTCTCTTTTTCTCTTTCTTTCTTTCTTTCTCTTTCTTTCTTTCTTTCTTTCTTTCTTTCTTTCTTTCTTTCTTTCTTTCTCTTTCTTTCTTTCTCTTTCTTTTCTTCCTTCCTTCCTTCCTTCCTTCCTTCCTTCCTTCCTTCCTTCCTTCCTTCCTTCCTTCCTTTCCTTTTTCCCCCTATCTCTTCTTTCCTTCCTTCCACCCTCCCTTTCTCCCTCCCTCCCTTCCTTCCTTTCTTTTTTTTCTTTTGTTTTTTCTTTCAGTAAGAGGAGGGGAGATAGACAGACTCCCACATGCACCCTGACTAGAATCTACTCAAAACCCCCGCTGCTACTGATGCTCAAATGAAAGGATCTGTCCTCAGTGCCTGAGGATGATGCTCAGACCAGTTGAGTGAGAGGGGAAGAGAAAAAAGGAAAACAGAGGGGAAGAGAAGCAGATACTCATGTTTCCTGTGTGCCCTGACCGGGATCAAAACTGGGATAACCATATGCAGGGCCAATGCTCTATCCACTGAGCCAAAAGGCCAGGGCCTGCTTTTTTTCTTAAAATGATATGTCTATTTAACCTATAAGTATTTATACATAGAAACTGTTAATGTATTTATTATTCATCCTTCAGAATTACTGAGGCCCTGAACAAAGTCAGATTTGATGTCATAAACAAAGGAAGAGCTGGCTATCGGGCACGGTTGTGGTGTGTGGGCAGGAAGAAGGGGGCTGTGTGTTCACCCCATCTTGTGTTTCCTGAGACCTAAGACCCCACAGCTGAGGGTCCTGGGCCTGTAGGAAGAACATGGACAGATTTCCCTGACTCTGCAGGACTCAGACTGCTGATTAAGGGGAAGTGTTGTCAGAGCTAATCTGTATCAAATTCCTCCTCCTTGCCTAAATTTCATCCTGGTCCAAGGGAAGTGGCTTCTTACACACTGGCCTTCTTAGCTGCAGCCTCCGGGACCTGGAGGGTCTTACAGAGAACCAGCCCCAGGGATGGGTTTGCATGAAGAACCTTCCTCAGGGGACAGACAGAAAGTAAGAGGGACAGGAAGCCACTTGTCCTCATGCTTCATCTCTGAGGAAATGGCTCCATGTGGTGCATACACTCCTGGACATACATTCCTGTCTCTCTTTCCCACTCTGGGACACAATTGAGCACTATTTTTCTGAAAATAGTGTCAGATCCACAGATTCAGTGCTCAGTCACACACACACACAAACACTCTCTCTCTCTCTCTCTCTCTCTCTCTTTCTCTCTCCTCTCTCTGAGTGCACACCCCCCTGGGCTCTGTAGTTCTCAGGCTCCTGTCCCCCTAGAACTCAGGAATCACTCTGTGCTAACCCAGCATCCTCAGGGTCAGAATTGTCAGGAGGCAGACTGTCCCTCAGCAGGAACCCCGGAGACAGGAGTGTAGCTGGGGTCCGGTTATAAGAGCCCCCAGGAAATGCCCTGAGCACCTGCTCTACCGGGATGGGTGTGACACTCAGGGTCCAAGAGTGAGTCTCCAGTCCTTGTCGGCAGCTCAGCTAAAATCTCCTCTGTCCCAACCTGGGCCACAGGCTTCTTACCTCAGGCACATAGTCTGCCCCTGTCTCTTCCTAGTGACACGTGGGTCCTTTGACAAAATATGTTTAGTCTAATTGCCATTTGTAATTCAAATAGATTCCTTTATTTTTTGAGTCCTTAAATGAACATGTTCTCTGTCCTAAAATGCTGGACACAAGGAGCAGAGCTGTAGGGGCGCCCACCCCTGACCCCATATATCTCTGTCCTGGGAGCTCTGTCTACACATGGTGCTGCCATCACCAAGATGGTCTGAAGTTCATAAGACAGGACACTCTGGGGTTTCCTTTGGCTCTTGGGAAGCTTCTTTCGAGCTCTCAAAGGATGACCTTTTTGAGGAGAGCGTTTTTGTTTGCCTGGTAACCTCTATCTATCTATCTATTATCTATCTATCTATCATCTACACTGCTCAGAAAAATTAGGGGATATTTTATGGCTTTATATTTATTTTGAAATACACCTTAATTCCGTGAGCCATATATTGACCTATATATAATTTTCTACATTATACATATGTATATATTAAACACCTTGCACTCCTGTCTGTGTTTGCAGTTTCCATCCCCAGCCTGTGCCGAATTAGCTGTCTCCCTCTCTGCATCACCAACCCACTGGGTCACCCCCTGCACCCTGAGCGGCGACGTCAGTGTCAGGGACACAGGATATGCTGGTGTCAGCAGAAGTCAGGGAGCCCTCTCCAGTCTCCCCTGACAGCAGCAGGGCTGACTGGGCCAACTCCATTCAGGAAAATATAAATCTAACACCATAATTCAGCCTCAGAGATGGAGATGGGGAGGCAAAATTATGAAGAAACTAAAGCTTTGTGTATAAGAATGTAAAGATTTTGTCATCCATCAGTGTCCAGAGTCACATAGTCTCCAGCAGTGACAGTGAGGTTAGCCCTCAGTCTGGTCCTCACCCGGGTGAAAGGTGAACTGTCTGTTAAGATTAAACTGACAACTCCAGGCCTGTCCTAGGCCTTGCTTGGGTCCCCTGGCCTTGCTCCATGGTGCTTAGCCTGAGTTGTGGGCAGGGACCTTGACTCTATCTCTGTGACTGTGTCCTTCATTTCAGGGTCCTTGGCATCCTGTTTGCTGACAGTCACCCTTGGTTGTTGGGGACTCTGACCCAGTGATCACGTCATCTCTGGGAGCAGGAACATTGAATCCTATAATGTGTACGGGTTCCAGCTCGAAGTGGGGCTGCCCCTGATCTCTGACTCTAGAAAGAACTAGGCCATCACTGATTCCAGATTGATTTTCTGTTTCCAAGGAAGGCAGTGTGGCCTCACAACCATCTTGGGCTCCAGCCAGAGGACAATGTTATGACAACATTCCTGTAGGTGATGAGACTCAATGCACACAGTGCTGTGTGCTCAGGAGGAAGTGACACAGACACCCCCTCTGAGACCCCTGAGCAGACACTCATTCTTGTGTGACTGTTGTCACCTCTGTCACCAGCACCTGGGGATCAGAAGCCCTTCCATGTGTCTGTTTTTCCAAGACTGTCCCCTTCTTTGTCACTATCTAGATGTTTCTAATGGCACCTCCTCTGCCCGATCATGTCCACACAGGACAGAGCTCCTTGGACAGGCACAGCTTGTGCCCAGACAGACACCAGGGAGACAGAGGAGGCTGATCCCACCCATGTCAGGAACAAAGACTTAGAGACTGCATGTGACCAGACTCATCAGCCTCGGGTCTCACTTGGGTTTCCAGTTACAGGAGGTGGGAGTGTTGGGAAAAGAAGTGATTTAAACTGGGACATCTGGACTGTGAAAAACTGAAGAGCAAATAGTCTTCATTTTTGAGGTGAAATGGATGATGTAATAAACGTCTGTGTGTGTTTTGTTGATAGACCTGAAACACAAGGGCCTGAGGCCCCTTAGGAGTGAGAGGGGCACCCTTAGCCCCACACCCCCTTTGTCTACAATCCCAGTGAGACTGAGTCCCTCTGTGACATCACAAGGGACTTCAGAAGAGAGGTTAAGGACACCAGTGCTCTTCTTCTGGAGGGCTCGGTGTGTCAGAGAGAACAGGAGGTGCTAGGACCTGATAGCAGAGTGGGACAGTGACAATCCTGAGATTGCTTTGATCATCTGGCAGCTCCCTCAGGGCCACGCGGGGGCTTGGCCATCAGTGTGCTCACTGGGTGAGCTGTCCCGCCAGGACCCATGCTGATCAAGAGCCAGGTGCCTCTGTCCCAGGCTTTTCTTCTCCTCCTTCTCCGTCTGGTCTGTGAGGACCCCGGGCATGGAGGGCAGGAAGAGACAGTGTGGAGATGGCAGGTACACATGGTCAGAAGCTCTATCTCTCAGGTCTCAATTGGAAATTTACCAGCATCAGCAGCAAACAGCCTTCCTTTTTCTCTGGCCTTGGCACCGGCCCTGACCCCTGACATGAGTGAGCGCTCTCCTCCCTTTGCCGAGAGAATCACTGACTCTCCCACTGATCCCAACTCACACACCTCAGCTCTGTTCAGGCTACTGGGGGCAGCTCCCTCTGTACCTGCAACATGCACTCAGGCTGTGTTGGTATATATGTATCCATGTGTCGCCCGTTACCTGTTACCACACACACATGGGGTGCCTGGCACAGCAGACACGTTAGGAGCTGCAGTGTTACGACATATAGAGATTGACAATCTGAAAACACAATTATATTTTTCCATTGGGATAAAAGTCCAATTGTTAAAGCATCACTGTTTCCATGGAGACTTAGAGAGGTTCTTTCTCCCCTCACTCTCTTAGATGTAGAAAAGACTCTTGTGAAAATACCCATCTGCTTGATTTGCTCAAGGACATCAACTGGCTGGAGGATGTGCACAGTGGCCAGTAGGGGGAGCAATGACAGACTACCGGCTTTAGAGCAGTTGCATACACTCTGTCCTCAGGCTGTGTGACTTTCCTTTCCTGGCTTTGTGAGATCTTCATCACCCTATGAGGTCCTGGATCTGGTTCTCTTAGCAGATGGTTTTGAATTGCTGTATCTACTTGTTCTCTATGGGATCCTAGGCCAAATCTGATACATATTGTAACTGATAGACAACAAGGACCCAGAATGCATTTCCCAGGAGGACATGGGCTGCTAGAAAAGTCTTTCCAGAAAATAAGAATCAGCTCTTTGTCAGATTTCACCTGTGGAACTCAGGACAGAGAACGTTGAGCTGTCTCCCCATGTTCGTCAGACTTAGGAACACCGGGGCTCGACAGGGTCTGACCTCCCAGGTCCATGCAGAGCAGGTCCTGTGACACCAGACTCACATCCTTCTGTGTCAATGTGTTGGTCTGTTGGGCAGAAGCTTCCCTCATCTGCACTGGAAGGCTCTGCAGTGCGGGGTCCTGCTCTGGGACTGAAGCCCCATGAATGTGAAGCAGCTCGAGTGAATGACAGATTGTGACATCAGACCGGGCAATGTCTTAGGTCCCTCAACATGCTGTTATCCCTGGAAAGAGGGCCAAGGTCACCCCTCACTCCTCTTGTTCCACCCATCACATCTCGGTCACCCATCATCACCAATACTTGTCACAGGGAAGTCCCTGCTTTCCTGTCTGCACCAGCACCAGACTGTCACATTAAGGCCATACCCTCCATTTGCATCTTCAAGAAAGTCTACTTGACTGTTCCCTTCAAAGCTGAGACCTAAATATAAACTTCTCTTGTTTAATTTCATTGTGTAATACTTGCATAATAATGGAGATAAAGGTCACCTTAGCCTGTTCCTGATATCTGTGGAAATGCTCCTTCCACATTTGATTAACTAAGATGCTGCAGTTAGTGCTGTTATGCTTGTGAGTGTTTATTACCACATTATAAATGCACATGTTTCCCTCCTTATATGGCTTTTTAGAGTCGGTGTTAATTTGCTTAAAGGCTTTTTCCGCATCAATAGACAGTATGGTCATATTTATTGTTGCATTAATACATTGTGTTATTTGAAAATATTTCTTAATATGACTCAAAAGTCGCATCACTGCAATAAATCACACTTTGTAATAGTGTGATTATGAAGTTACTTATCTGATATTGGGCTATCAGTTAATATTTTATTTAAAATATTTGATAATATTTAATGTTATTGGACTGTAATTTCTTTGTGTAATTTATACGTCAAGTGACTCTATCAATATTTTAACAAAAACTATGACATCTTACCTACTTTTAAATATGATGGAAAATATAGAGCACTTAAATGGGACCTGTCTAATCTCTGAAGGCTTGGTCATATTTTCTTGTGAGTTGTCCATATCTCATGCTGTTCAGTAGAGTACTTTCACTGCATTTTTAACTTTTCTATTAAAATTTCTCTTTTTCTTTACTTTATTTATTCCAAAGCCAATTCTGTGTCTTCCAGTGAAAGTGTGCATTTTATTATTTTTAATAGAGGTTATCTCTTAATTTTTTACAAATTTTGCATTCTTAGATATTTGCCAGGTGGGGGCACTGTTGGAAAGCTCTGTGGTCCCTACATAGCTGCTCACTGAGGACCATCCACTCGAACAAATCATGGGCCTCACAAAATAGGTCCTGTGCTCAATGATGGAGATGCAGCAGCTGTGTCCTCTCTGTCCTGGCAGAGTCCCCTGAGTAGGGACCTTTGTGTGGTCTCAGCAGGTGCTTCCTCCCAGGGCTCTCCCAAGGGGTGAAGCCAACATCCATCCTCCTCAGTCTGAGGTGTGAGCTGAGCTCAGCACCAGGGCTCAGGGAGGAGCTGGGTGGTCACTGAGGGACACACATTTGCATGGACAGCCCCTCCTCTGGCAGAGGGGGGAGAAGAAAAGGAGGCCTGGGGCAGCCCAGCCCCACTGTGGGCTCAGGGCTGTGAGCACCATGGCCTGGACCCCTCTCCTCCTTGTGCTCCTCTCTCACTGCGCAGGTAGGGACAGACCTTACAGACACACAGCAGCCGTAATCTTGTATCAGTTTCTTTGGCTCAGACCCTAAGCTTTACTTTGGTCCTTGTCCCATGTGCCATTTGTGTTTGCAGGTTCCCTGTCCCAGCCTGTGCTGACTCAGCTGCCCTCCCTCTCTGCATCTCCTGGAGCATCAGCCAGACTCACCTGCACCCTGAGCAGTGGCTTCAGTGTTGGCGGCTATGCTATATACTGGTTCCAGCAGAAGCCAGGCAGCCCTCCCCGGTATCTCCTGGGTTACAAGTCAGACTCAGATAAGCACCAGGGCTCCGGGGTCCCCAGCCGCTTCTCTGGATCCAAAGATGCCTCGGCCAATGCGAGCTCCTGCTCATCTCTGGGCTGCAGCCTGAGGACGAGGCAGACTATTACTGTGTGACCTGGCACCGTGACAGTAAGAGTTACACAGTGCTCCAAAGTCACGGGGAAGTGATACTAAAACCTCACTGTGCTCTGCCGGCCTGAGGCTGTCAACATTGCTCTACTTGTGTTAAAGTCTAATTCAGAGTGACTGTTCTGAGCAACTCCTTACCTTGTACCTGTGCCTGGGCAATGTCTTCTCATTTTCCTCAGTCAATATATTCATTCATTTTTTGCTATCACGTCCTCACCATGACCATGTGCACACAGACATACATCAGGTCTTGGTGCTGTGCTCCTCTCCTTGGGGATGACAGCTGAGGAAGGAGGTGTCTGACCTCACCCATAGCCAACCCAGAGTCAAAGTCTGACTCACAAAAGGATTTGGTCTGAGTGCTTCTGGTCGGTCACTGGGTGCAGAGTATCCCTCACTCATCTCCCAGGGGCCAGTCCTAAGAGTTCTCTCATCTTCTCCTTACATCTCCTCACTGTGGCCTGTCTGTGGGAACTGTCATTTTCCTCTTGAGGCTCAAAGGAAACATGTGCCTGTGGCTCCAGGGATGCTGAGAAAATTGAGCCTTTTTCAGAGTGAGACGTGACTGTGTGTGACCTCCTTGTGCACAAGAGACACCAGTGTCAGCTTCCTCACACCTGTGCAGGTTCTGTGAGAGCCCCCTCTCTTCTCCATCTCAATGTGACCTGAGGCTTGTGCCAAGATGTCAATGAAGCTGGGGACAATTAAAGTTTAGGAACACCAGGTGATGGAGATCCACCTCACAAAGCTTTGAAGGAGGATCATGAAGGTGTGGGGAGTTGTAGGATCCCAACTCTGAGGACACTGCAGCCCTGACCCGGGGTCCTCCCTCCTCACCCTTCTCTCTGCACAGGTGAAGGGCTGAGGGCGTTCTGGAAATGGTCATCAGGACACAGTCCCTGACCCTATTTTCCTGTCCCTTGTACCAGGTCAGCCTTTGTGCCATGTTCACTTCCTACTTAGAGTGAAGTAGCTGTCTGCAGGTGACTCCTGAGTCTCTCTCAGGGTGCCCCGCCCTGAGCTGGGTCAGACTGCTGTCTGTGCCTCCCCCAGTGACCTAACTCCCGGGTCTCCAGGTGCCATGAACATGGATCCATCATGGTCACGCATCTCCTCGGAGCCACTGCTGAGTCTCCTTCTCCAGGTCTCACATCATGGCCACTCACCTTCTTCATTTATTAAAGACACAGCATCTCAGGTTTTAGTTCTTGTCCGGAAGAACAGTCTGACATATATCCTGCTGCCCCTGGTCACACCCATGTGACTCAGAGGAGAGGAGAAAGGGCCATGGATTTTGTTGAATCCATTGTAAATTTCCCCAGTAATGTCAGATGGAAGGAACACCCGTTCTCATTATGGTGTTTGTGTTTTCACTTGTGACCACATGAGTTGAATCCCTCCTGCACAATCTGGGTATTTGTAGAATCTTTCTGTTGTGTCTTTTGAGGAAGGGGAGACAATTAACAAATTAACAGTCACTGCCATTCCTACGTTCACCCGGCACTCAGTAACTACTGATCTATTTCCATTTCTACGAATTTATTTTTTTGTGAGGTTTACACTGTTAAGCTATATAACATTTGGTCCTTTGCATGTGGTTTTCTTTGTTGAGTGCTTTCACATGACAGCATTGGAGGCACCATGTTGTGGAGGGATCTGTGCCTCTTAATTTTTATTGCCACACAATGCCCCATGGTTCTGACATGGCACAGTTAGTGCATCCGTTCATCACTCATGGACAATGCGGATTACTTACACTTTTTAGAAATTAAGAATATGGCTGCTGTGAACATTTACACATACTTTATTGTGTGCACATATGTTTTTATTTTTCTTGGGAAGTTACTCAAAAGTGGAACTGCAGGGTCACATGGTCAGTGTAAGATTCACTTTTTCAGCATCAGTCAGACTGTTTCCCAAAGTAGTTTCATCAGTTGATATTTCCACCAATGCATTGTGAGGGCTCTTTTCTTTTTCATTTTCTCACCAAATTTTTTATATAGATATAAATATTTAAGGACAGCTATGTTAGTAGAGGTAAAGTGGTATTTCATTGTGGACTCGATGTCAATTTCCCTAGTTACTAATCATGTTGAGTATCTGCAAGTACTACATAGTATTTCTCAAGTCCTGAGCAACGGTGACTTAACCATTGTTAAGAATTCCATACAGGTGATAGTTAACGCGCAGAGCCCCTACTGCAAGCCAGCCACAGTGCTAAGTACCATTCGTACACACATGATACCTTTGTTAAATCATTAGAAATAGGTATGTTTGGATTCCATTTGTCTGATGTCAGTGTCCATCCATTAACTACAATGCTAAATAATGTTCTTTAATGAAATTAATTGCTTATATAAGAAATGTGGAAACCCTTACCTCCAAGTACACGTTTCCATGTCCTCCTAATATCTCTGTGGTGTTTACAGAATCCAGAGCTAGAAAATGCTGCACTGGGCAGGAAGTTCCATTCCGGGAAACGTGTCCGTCCCGCTCAGGAGAGCTTGGCCCTCAGAACAGGGCTCAGCAGGAGCCTGTGAAGCAGTTTATGAAGAGACAGTAGTGCTGCTCTACCCAGGAAGGTCCTGTCCACGGGAGACAGGGTCACTTGGTGCTGGGAGCAGGGCTTTGGGTCTAAAGCCCTTCTCACAGGACACAGGACAGATGTGGGACTGGGTCCCGGGTCCTGCTTCTAGGGCTCCGAAGGACTGGAGGCTGGAGCACATCCAGGATCAGGGTCCCTCCCTCTGCCCCATGAGGAGCAGGGAGCGCAGAGGGAAGTGCCACGTGCGGTACTTGTTTGTCCAGGGTTCACGCAGATGCTGTGCTGCACCTGCTCTCCCTCCGCCCTCCAGGATGCCTTCCTCCTGCCCCAAGACCACAGCTTGACCATCCTGCTGCCATCATTGCCTTCCTGTTTGGGACACTTTCCTTCCAGGGTCTGACCTCAGAAATGTTGCCAGAGGACAGGGGTGTGGGGTGGGGGAACTGTGTGAACAGAATACCGGTATATGTAATTTTCCATTTCCCTTGACCTCTTTGTTTTAGGCTTTTAAGAAAAAATTTCACACATAGGATGACAGAGCCTGAAGACCTCTGTATCTACAAAATGTTATAATGGAGGATTTTTATTTTTATGATTATGTCTTCTAAAGCACGGAGACCGTATTAAACTGTCATCAGAAACATAAGTCTACATTGGTGTCAATACATTTTGCCAGCATGTAATTGCTATCATCAATAATATTATGTTTTAATTAGTAGTGGTTAAGTTTATAAAATTTAAAAGATACTTATAAATTTGAAATTATTACATTTTAATAAGAATAAATCTTCTCAAATAATTTAAGGTTGGAGATGATATCAGAGTAATGGCACGGTAGGAAGCGATACCGATAAATCTCCCCCAAAACTCAACAAGATCTTCAACCAGAAACAGAAAAACCTATCCTTGGAGCCTCCAGATGTTTCACAATACACCCGAAGGTATGGTCGAGTGAAAAATTGGCTAAATATATAATCAAATCCTGAAGGAAATAGGAAGTAAGAAATGCTCCGCTTTCCTCACTAACCTAAATAGGGCTGCTTTCACTGGGAACTGAGAATATAGAAACTGAGGTGGGCAAAGGGGGTGAATAGATCCAGGCCGTGGCACAAACGGCCGAACCAGGCTGTGGCACAGAGATCCAAGCCGAGTAAAAACTGTGCCTGCGGCAACCCAGTCAATACAAGCTAACACTCGCGCCAAACCCAGACAAAGAAAGACAAGTGGGGCAGCCATTTTCCCTGATCTCCTGGTCGGCGCGCAGATAGTGGGCAAGAGATTCCTCTGAGTGCCTCAGCAGTGGGCGCTTATGTTACCCCACAGAGAGACAGAGTCAGACGCCTTTGTGTGGGCTGAAAGTGGAATCTCCGGGCTACCCCAGCACCCTGAAAAAGCCGCGCATGGGGAGGGAGTGAGAGCCAATTCCAACGCTGCAACTTTTCCGTGCGGGCGGGGGTTTCATTCAGAGTGTGAGACTTCCGGCCTGATATCCTGAAAAAGCTGCACACAGGGAGGGAGCGAGAGCCAATTCCAACACTGGAACTTTTCCGTGCGGGCGGGGGTTTCACTCAGAGGGTGAGACTGCTGGCCTGATATCCTGGTCTGCACGTGCAGATAGTGAGGGAGAGTTTCCTCCGAGTGCCTCGGCAGTGCACGCCCGTGTTATCCCACAGAGGGGCAGAGTCAGGGGCCTTTGTGTGGGCCAAAAGCGGAATCTCCAGGCCGCCCCAGCACCCTGGAAAAGCCACACATGGGGAGGGAGCAAGAGCCAATTCCAACACTGGAACTTTGCCATGCGGGTGGGGGTTTCACTCAGAGTGTGAGACTACCGGCCTGATATCCTGGTCAGCGCGCACGGAGAGTGGGCAAGAGATTCCTTCCAACACCTCAGGAATGGGAGCCCGTGTTATCCCACAGAGGGGCAGAGTCAGGGGCCTTTGTGTGGGCCAAAAGTGGAATCTCGGGCCACCCCAGCACTCTGAAAAAGCTGCTCACGGGGAGGGAGCGAGAGCCAATTCCAACACTGGAACTTTTCCGTGCAGGCGGGGGATTTCACTCAGAGGGTGAGACTGCTGGCCTGATATCCTGGTCTGCACGCGCAGATAGTGAGGGAGAGTTTCCTCCGAGTGCCTCGGCAGTGCACGCCCGTGTTATCCCACAGAGGGGCAGAGTCAGGGGCCTTTGTGTGGGCCAAAAGTGGAATCTCCAGGCCGCCCCAGTGCCCTGAAAAAGCCGTGTATGGGGAGGGAGCAAGAGCCAATTCCAACGCTGGAACTTTTCCGTGCGGGCGGGGGTTTCACTTAGAGTGTGAGACTTCCAGCATGAAATCCTGGTCTGTGTACAGATAATGAGCAAGAGTTTCCTCCAAGCACCCCAGGAATGGGAACCCGCCCGTGTTACCAGACAGAGTGGCAGAGCCAGAGGTCCTTGAGTGGGCGGAAGCCTCACCTGATTATGCTAGCAGCTCTGACTGACTGAGCCTTACCCAGAGCCCTGTGCTGAGTGGGAATAGAGTGGGGAATTGCCAGCTCTTTGAGACTCTTACTATCCAGGCAGAGGCAGCAGCATCCCCATAGCTGGATTATCAGGCTACTAATTGAGGAAGGAAAGACTAGGAGAGAGGCTCCAGGAATACGGACTCTCTGACTATCGGAGCCTATAAATGCTAATGAGTCTCGACTGCCAACGAGACTGAAACACAATACATGACATCGCCATAGAGACTTATCAACTGCAAACCTCTACCTGAGCGTGCCAAAGGGGCAGAACCCGGGGTACAGAGTCACTGACCAGGAAGAGGGAGAGAAAAGAAAAAGCAAGAAGATAACCTCTCAAAATCAAGAATACTCCACAGACTTTATAACCTATCCCATTTTATTATATTTGTTCATTTGTTTCTATTATTTTCATTCTTGATTTTTTTTTCCTCTTCCAATTTGGTCATTTAACTATCTGCCAGTCTTACTCTTTCCTCTCCTTGAACTACACTACCCATAAGTGTTACATCTCCCAGTATCTTTTCTTTCCTCTTCCTTTCTCTCTATGAGGGTTGCACTCCAAAACTCTTAACTCTCTCTCTCTCTCCTCTCTTTTCTTTTTTCTTCATTTAGTGGTACCCTCTTTTTTCTCTCTCTCTCACTTTCTTTTCTCCCTCTATATTAATTTCTTCCTTTCTCCTTTACGTATCCTCTCATTCAAACCTCAATAACGAACAAATTATCATATCTGGGACTCAAACTTATGTTTGTGGCATTTTGGGGTTTTTTTACTTCACCTTTTTAACTCACTGGCAGTGCTCCTATCCCTGGCTCTCCATTTTATCTAGTTCTTGTTCCACTAAATACAATAGTAATTTTTTAATTTGTCTCCCCATTTTCCTGTTTCCCTCTTATTCCTCTCATCATAACTCTTAGTCAACCAATACCTAAAAGCAAATCATTTTATTCTTGACCCAAATTTTTTTCTTATTTGCTTTTTGTAGTTCCATACCCCCTTTTTTTCTGTTTTTTTTTTTTTTTTTTTGCCCCTTTATTACTTCTCCCCAATTCAGGACCTCCAGTACAGGCATTGTTTGTTCTATTTAGTACAATATAATTCACAGTTCACCACAAGATTTTCTCAAGAAAGAGGGGAGAGGAGAGAAGAGCAAAAAAGGAGGGGGGAGAATAATTTCCTTTTTTAATTTTAATTTTATTTTATTTTTCTTTATTTAATTATTAATTTTTAAAAAACAACTCTTTTTGATTTTTATTTTTATTTTTTAACCTTTTATTCTTTATTAAATCTCATTAATACTATCAACAAAACCACCCTCAGATGCC